>NC_053495.1:197475680-197715680 GCF_905171775.1 Rana temporaria
TGAGCCCAACTCACTCCTTCCCATTACATCCGGCCGGCTGTAGCCACTTGGAGACTTCCGTTCACTTGTACCGGCTCCTCTTCTGTACTGAAATGGCTTATTCTGGCATCTCCACCCACTGTGAGTTTCTTAGCAAGGTCCATAAAGACATGGATGACCTCGAAAGGTGTTCTATAAGGTTGAGGTCAGGACTCTGTGCAGGCCAGTCACGTTCCTCCACCCCAAACTCGCTGATCCATGTCTTTATGGACCTTGCTTTGTGCACTGGTCCAAATCATTTGGTGGAGGGGGGATTATGGTGTGGGGGTTTGTTTTTCAGGGGTTGGGCATGGCCACTTTATTCCAGTGAAGGGAACTCTTAAAGGGGTTTTCCAGCCATTTTTTAAGTTTATTAAAAGTCAGCAGCTACAAAAAGTGTAGCTGCTGGCTTTTAATAAACAGACACTTACCTGCTCCACGGCTCCAGCGACGCGCCGGCCGGGGCTCCGCTCCTCGCCCCCCCTCGCCGGCCGGCGTCTTCATTCCTAGTGTGGGCACCCGGCAGTGACAGCTTTCAGCTTCACGGCCGGGCACCCACTGCGCTTTCACGAGCGGCCCCTTCCTGTTCCAACATGACTGAGCACCAGTGCACAAAGAAAGGCCCATAAAGACATGGATGAGCGAGTTTGGGGTGGAGAAACTTGACTGGCCTCCACCGCTCAACCTGATCGAACACTTTGGGATGAATTAGAGTGGAGACTGTGAGCCAGGCCTTCTTGTCCAACATCAGTGCCTGACCTCACAAATGCTCTTCTGGAAGAATGGGTCAAACATTCACATAGACACTCCTAAACCTTGTGGACGGCCTTCCCAGAAGAGTTGAAGCTGCAAAGGGTGGGGACAACTCAATATTGAACCCTACGGACTTCTGATCACGCGTTCGAGGCATATTATCGTACGTTGTATCGTTCGCATAGAAGAATCCGTTCTTTTGTTTTGCAATCTCATATGTAGAGTTGTCCCGATACCAAGCATTTGCCCGAGTACTTTTACTCGGGCAAATGCTCCCGATGCTTCACCCGATACTTGTACTGTCAGCGGTGATCAGTGCGTGGGGAAGTTACAAGCACCGATCACCGCTGTATAGATTTAAAAGTAATTTCTCTGCTTCTCCCCCCCCCCCCCCCAGCTTTCAGCTGCTTTAAAAACAGCGGTGATCGGTGCTTGCAACTCCCCCACACACGATCACCGCTGACTTTCCGTTTTGCTGCAGTCTCCCTCCATGTCCCCCGCCGTGTTTCTCTCTCCCTCCGTGAATCCCTCCGTGTCCCCCGCCGTGTTTCTCTCTCCATCCGTGTCCCCCGCCGTGTTTCTCTCTCCCTCCGTGAATCCCTCCGTGTTTCCCCCGCCGTGTTTCTCTCTCCCTCCGTGAATCCCTCCGTGTCCCCCGCCGTGTTTCTCTCTCCATCCGTGTCCCCCGCCGTGTTTCTCTCTCCATCCGTGTCCCCCGCCGTGTTTCTCTCTCCATCCGTGTCCCCCGCCGTGTTTCTCTCTCCATCCGTGTCCCCCGCCGTGTTTCTCTCTCCATCCGTGTCCCCCGCCGTGTTTCTCTCTCCCTCCGTGAATCCCTCAGTGTCCCCCGCCGTGTTTCTCTCTCCCTCCGTGTCCCCCGCCGTGTTTCTCTCTCCCTCCGTGTCCCCCGCCGTGTTTCTCTCTCCCTCCGTGTCCCCCGCCGTGTTTCTCTCTCCCTCCGTGTCCCCCGCCGTGTTTCTCTCTCCCTCCGTGTCCCCCGCCGTGTTTCTCTCTCCATCCGTGTCCCCCGCCGTGTTTCTCTCTCCATCCGTGTCCCCCGCCGTGTTTCTCTCTCCCTCCGTGAATCCCGCCGTGTTTCTCTCTCCCTCCGTGAATCCCTCAGTGTCCCCCGCCGTGTTTCTCTCTCCCTCCGTGTCCCCCGCCGTGTTTCTCTCTCCCTCCGTGTCCCCCGCCGTGTTTCTCTCTCCCTCCGTGTCCCCCGCCGTGTTTCTCTCTCCCTCCGTGTCCCCCGCCGTGTTTCTCTCTCCCTCCGTGTCCCCCGCCGTGTTTCTCTCTCCCTCCGTGTCCCCCGCCGTGTTTCTCTCTCCCTCCGTGTCCCCCGCCGTGTTTCTCTCTCCCTCCGTGTCCCCCGCCGTGTTTCTCTCTCCCTCCGTGTCCCCCGCCGTGTTTCTCTCTCCCTCCGTGTCCCCCGCCGTGTTTCTCTCTCCCTCCGTGTCCCCCGCCGTGTTTCTCTCTCCCTCCGTGTCCCCCCCCGTGTTTCTCTCTCCCTCCGTGTCCCCCGCCGTGTTTCTCTCTCCCTCCGTGTCCCCCCCCGTGTTTCTCTGTCCCTCCGTGTATCACTCCGTGTCCCCCTCAGTGTTTCTCACCCCCTCCGCGCTCCTCCTCCACCCCCTGGCACTGTCAGGATGGAGAGCGGGGTAGGAGCCGGTAAATCCGGCTCCTTACCGCTCCGAATGGACAGAGTCAGTGATCACTGACTACAGAGTTCACATTCACACGATTGTGAAACTGTGACTACAATGTTTCAGTTTATGAATGAAGAGAAGCGGCTGTCTTCACTCCATTCATTTTCAGCGCAGTTGATGCTGCCGAGAAAGGGACTGGGGAACATGTGTCCCCAGTCCCTTTCTCTGTCTCAAAGGGGAGATGTCAGAGGTCTGTTAAGACCCCTGATATCTCATCAAACCCCCCCAACAGGGCTGAAAAAAATAAATTAAAAAAAAATTGTAAAAAAAATAAAATTTAAAAAAAATTAAAAACAAATTGTTAAAGATAAAAAAAAAAAAAAATACTGAAACATGTGCTGCTGTCACATGAGATTAAAAAAAAGTATCGGTATTCGGTATCGGCGAGTACTTGAAAAAAAGTATCGGTACTTGTCTTAAAAAAGTGGTATCGGGACAACCCTACTCATATGCATTGCCTGCACCCGTGGCTCTGGGAGAAGCAATTATTTTGAAGATTTCCACACCTGAGTGGCATCTTTCTCTTTGACTTTTGACAATATAGCGTATGCGTCTATGGGTGACAGAGGGTTCCGACAGCGTGGTCACAGCACAGAGACCAAGCTGCCAAAGACTGTTCAGGGCAGGTTATCCAATCATGTGACCAGTGACGGCCAATCACAGTGGTCACACGATTAGGTAGACCTTACTGCCCACAGGCATAATACCCCAGTTAAAAGGATACCGGGTTGGCAGAAAGGGGTTAATAATGTTTTATTGATTACAGAGCCGTATTCATTGGTGTTCTATAAATCTGCCTAGATGCTAGCCTTCAATTCTCTGAATATAGAAAACCTGTAAAATAATAATGATGAACACGACATGCATACATGAACATGGGTCTGATTGCGATATGACGTCATGGAAAGGAGATCTGTTTACTGAAGTGGAGACAGGGAACTGCGATCCATCACACAGAGCCATTAGTGGGAAACACCTCGGCTGTCTCCAGCTGTCAATGAAAAGCATTAAGACAAGTTATCAGCAGAACTGAGGAGAGATTCACTCGGCATCAAGTATCTCGGGGCATCTCCTTCAACAAATCACACGCTAGATAAACACAAGAGAATGCATTAGAGTCTCAATGACATTCACAGAGATCCTGGGATACAAGACTTCACATGCACACCTCTCCATCATATCTCCAGCATGGGGAGAAATGGGAAACCGTCCCCCAGGAGAGGGAAGAGAGAAGAACTCCGGCAAGCAATATTTAAATTGGACCTATCAGATATAAACTTTACCGGACACTTTATTAGGTACACCTACACAAATATCTAATCAGCCAATCACATGGCATCAACTCAAGGGGCTAGATTCAGATAGAATGGTCTATCTATGTGCCGGCGTAACGTATCTCAGATACGTTACGCCGCCGTAAATTTGGGCCCAAGTTCCGTATTCAGAAAGAACTTGTGCCCTTAGTTACGGAGGCGTAACGCATGTCGTCCGGCGTAAGCCCGCCTAATTCAAATGTGTTTGATGTGGGTGTGTTTTATTCAAATTCTCTGTGACCCCACGTATTTGACGTATTTCACGAACGGCGCATGCGCCGTCCGTGGAATATCCCAGTGTGCATTGCTCCAAAGTACGCTGCAAAGACGTATTAGTTTTCGACGTGAACGTAAATGTTCGCGAACGACTTACGCAAACAACGTAAAATCTTCAAAACTCGTCGCGGGAACGACGTCCATACTTAACATTAGCCAAGCCTCATATAGCAGGGGTAACTTTACGCCGGAAAAAGCCTAACGTAGACGACGTAAAAAAATGCACCGGCCGGACGTACGTTTCTGAATCGGCGTAAATACCTAATTAGCATATTTTTTGCGCAACTATACGGAAGCGCCACCTAGCGGCCAGCGTAAATATGCAGCCTAAGATACGACGGTAAGATAAGACACTTACGCCGGTCGGATCTTAGGGAAATCTATGTGTAAATGATTCTATGAATCAGGCGCATAGTTAGGACGGCCGGACTCAGAGATACGACGGCGTATCAGGAGATAGTGGTTAAACAACATGAAAGCATGGGTAAAGTAGTTATTCCTGTGCTACAGTGGAAACTATGTGTGCAGAGGGTAAAGGTGCGGCAACTACCCGTATGAGCCAACCACTACCCACAGTGAGACATGAAAAAAAAAAAATCTCAAGAGATGGTGTTGTGCTCCAATAGCATAGAATGATGTAATTGGTAAAATGTATAAATAACCAAAATAGTATAATTGATAAATTAATGTGCAAATAGACAAAGATAAAATCGCCATTAATGCCAAGATAAGGTGCATCCAAAAGGTGAACTGAATGAATGTGCAAACAGTGCAGATAAGGTGACTCAGGTGCATAAATAAAATCACAACGTGAAGATAATATATGCAGTCGCAGAGGAAATCGCAGGATGGTGTTATGCTCCAATCAAAATGAATGACTGGACATAACTGATATACAACAATGATGGAAGAATAGAGTGCAAATAAATACAAATGGGTGACTGTATAATGCGAGTAAAATCACATAGTATGAATGGTTGTTCAATTGTTACAAAGTGTAAATGGTGCAACTGCGACTCAGTCCAAGAGGTGATGCAATTTGATCAAAATTAAATTACAAGTAAAGTGCTGGGTGCTAAATGACATTAGCAGGTGGCAAGGTGACTTGCTCCCGCCAATCTAATACGACGACGCCCGCCGCCGGGGCCGAGTCATACATTTGCTGTCTATGGACGCAGAATGTATGAGGGGGGGGGGGGGGAGAGACCCCAGAAGTTGGTGTTTAAGTTGGTGTTTGGGACCACTCTGTGCAAAACGAGCTGCACAGTGGATATGTTTGCTGTTTTTTTGAGTGCATGTGATCGGGGGCCAATCAGTACTGTCCAGACAGAGTCAGGGGTCCTGCAGCCTCAGTCAGAGTAGAATGAAAACTCCTCACCAGACACTGATAGAGATCACAAGACTGCTATATACTGCTTTTTTTTCCTCTTTTCTTTAAAGTGTATTTTGTGCGTGTACTCGAGAGAGGAGCCGGACTGCAGGAGTTGGGAGTAGGCAGGCCTCCCCCAGAGGCAATCTGCCACCTTTCTCCATGCCCCGGGTGGCAATGGCGGGTGTGTGGGGGGGTCCTCCCACACAGCCCGCCCTACCTGCTCTGCTTTGAAGCCCAACGGGGCAGAGGGACTCCCTATAAGGGAGTGAGAGGATTTGCCCGCTCAACCAGCCCCGTTAGTCCTTCGCCTCTCTTTTTAGAGACCGCATGGTCAAAGTGCGTGCATGTTAACCCAATTTCGAGTGCGTGTAAGTGTGGTGTTTTTTTGTGAGAGGGGGGTGGGCGTACTAAGCGCAGGCTTACCTCGCATAGCACACCCACTGGGAGCCGGGCTGAGACCACCAAACTCAATTCACATGTAGCCGAGACCGGGATCCGAACCCCTAGCTGCAGAGGTGAATGGCTTGTCAGCGCAGTGCCAATTGCGTTGAGCCACCGCAGCTCCCGACTGCTATATACTGCTGATGAGAAAAGGTATTTAGCAGTTTATATTTACTAAAACGATTGCATTTCCATGTTCTGTGTACTGTGGGAGAGCAGATATAGCGAATGCAGGGTCCTGGGTTTCATAGCGCTTTAAGCAGCTTGCTTGGAGCTCAGCATTAACAAATAATAAATCTGTAAAATAAGCCTGCGTAGCCAATACCAGCACGCTATCCCACGTCTGGGAACGCACGCAGGGAAACGCCACAGCCGGGGTTATAGCCACAGCCTGTATTGTTCAAGCCTGAAATTAGCAGATTTACTAAACAAAGGCGGCAGCCTGAGCAGGGAACAGAATCTATTAGCAGGATTTAGCTGTAATCTCATCTTCTCTGTAGGTAAAAAGGAGATGAAAGGAGAATACAACACACAAAATAAGTCATGACAAATAGGAGGTGTAAATGTGGTTTATGGCAACGCTTTATAAATGCCATGCCTGGAATTACAATATGGCACTGGATGTGACAAACAATAAAAAAAAAATGTGGGCAAGACGGCCGTCATGCTGGAATCACAATAAACTGCATTCAGCCAATAAAATAACAGCTCTGTGCACATTCCCGGCACACCCCAACGCCGCAAGAAATTAACTTCCTTGTGAATGCGCAGGATTGACATCATTCCGGACCGGCCAATCAATATTGCCAAAGATTAGAAGAGGCTGGGTGAAGATGTCACCATTGGTGAGGTAATGAGGCGATGGCGAGTTCCGTTCTGCGTTTAGGCCCTTGTTCTCACCTGAGCGATGCTGCCGGGTCGCATTTTTTTTGGAGTGGCACCATTCATTTTGAATGAACCTTCCTCCACTCCACCGAAGCCCATGTACCAAATGTTGGCTCTGAGCCAGAAGAGTTTGGCGTTGCGTGTTTTGCCCCCTGATTTTCATGCGTTTTGTCACACTGCTAGCGACTCGCACATCTTGTTGCCATTCTGCCAGCGATTCCTCTAGACAAAACGTGTTATTAACTCTTGCAACGCAGGCACAGTGCCGGTGTGACACCTCCAGGTATTTTATTACCCCTTTCAGAAATCACAGTACTTCCTCTGACAAAGCCTTCATCTGGCTTTTCTCTCCAGAAGAATGGAGGCATCTTTGTTCAGCCTTCACCCAGGATCACCATTTACTTCCAATTTCAAGATGCCAACTCCGTGACACCATTATGTAATGCCTGTGCAAATTAACACTCTAGTCCCCTGGTGCCCAACTTTGACCCCTTGTCATTTTCTGGGCGGACCTCGGAGCCACTACAGATGCCAATCTGTGTTTGCCTGTTATAGCAGTAATATCTCTGCAGTCTCTGGCCATCTCTTGCATCGCCCCCGCAGTCTCTGGCCATCTCTTGCATCGCCCCCGCAGTCTCTGGCCATCTCTTGCATCGCCCCCGCAGTCTCTGGCCATCCCTTGCATCGCCCCCGCAGTCTCTGGCCATCCCTTGCATCGCCCCCGCAGTCTCTGAACATCCCTTGCATCGCGCCCGCAGTCTCTGAACATCCCTTGCATCGCGCCCGCAGTCTCTGAACATCCCTTGCATCGCGCCCGCAGTCTCTGACCATCCCTTGCATCGCGCTCGCAGTCTCTGACCATCCCTTGCATCGCGCTCGCAGTCTCTGACCATCCCTTGCATCGCGCTCGCAGTCTCTGACCATCCCTTGCATCGCGCTCGCAGTCTCTGACCATCCCTTGCATCGCGCTCGCAGTCTCTGACCATCCCTTGCATCGCCCCCGCAGTCTCTGACCATCCCTTGCATCGCCCCCGCAGTCTCTGGCCATCTCTTGCATCGCCCCCGCAGTCTCTGGCCATCTCTCGCATCGCCCCCGCAGTCTCTGGCCATCTCTCGCATCGCCCCCGCAGTCTCTGGCCATCTCTTGCATCGCCCCCGCAGTCTCTGGCCATCTCTTGCATCGCCCCCGCAGTCTCTGGCCATCTCTTGCATCGCCCCCGCAGTCTCTGGCCATCTCTTGCATCGCCCCCGCAGTCTCTGGCCATCTCTTGCATCGCCCCCGCAGTCTCTGGCCATCTCTTGCATCGCCCCCGCAGTCTCTGGCCATCTCTTGCATCGCCCCCGCAGTCTCTGGCCATCTCTTGCATCGCCCCCGCAGTCTCTGGCCATCTCTTGCATCGCCCCCGCAGTCTCTGGCCATCTCTTGCATCGCCCCCGCAGTCTCTGGCCATCTCTTGCATCGCCCCCGCAGTCTCTGGCCATCTCTTGCATCGCCCCCGCAGTCTCTGACCATCCCTTGCATTGCGCCCACAGTCTCTGACCATTCCTTGCATCGCGCCCGCAGTCTCTGACCATCTCTTATATCATGCAGATAGCCTTTGACTATATCCTGTTGTATGTTTGCTGTCTTGGACACCGAATAGTCACTGAGTTTTTTGTTGGCCCCTTTGGTGATGTTGGGGGCCGCACTGAGGCCACTCCATAATCAAGAAAGTCGACTATAACTTCTCTAATCCATTTTCTCCCTTCAGTTTTATTTTTTAATTTTTTTTATTTTTTTTCAGTATACAATGGTCAAATCACAAAGAGGATGTTTTAGTGGTTGCTATGGGCTCACGTGAAGTGACCACCATACTGCAGTTTCTCCAGCTGACAAAGAGAAATGACCCAGACACGATGTAGGGCACAATACCATCGCTACCGACTGTACTTACAGTTTTAGTGATAAGACTGCCAACCAAATTGCGAAGGTGAAATTCTCCCCGTTGGTGACAGACAGCAACAAATCTTTCCCTACTCAATTAAAAAAAAACTTGGCTGGAGTTCTACTCTATTACCAAAAAAAATAAAAAAAACAGTGGGCTGTTCTAGACAAAAGAAAAAAAACTTGAGCCGGGCCTCTGGGGCAGCTTGCAATGTTTATAAAAAAGTATTAATTTCCATGCGCTCCTCGACTCCTCCATCATCTCCCACTGAGCCGAATATGACCCCGGCAGAGATACACATTACTAATCCACCTTCTCTTTATTAAAGGCCCTCCATAAACATCATCAGTCACTTTATTTATAGAAGTGAAGTGTTTACACCCGAGATGAGTCCACTTTCTAGCTGCCTAAAAGACGGATTGAAGACATGAACTTTGGAACCCGTGGTTAAATTATAAACAGTCCCTAAGTGCCTGGAGCGCAGCCTCTAGACTCCGTAAACAGTCGCCGTGTAATGGCCTATAGTAGATGAACGTAATCCAAGATGGTGTACAGGCGAGGTTCATTGAGACACAATTCTTTTCAGAACACTGCAAGGATTTTTTTTGAATGCATAAAAAAAAGTTTTGGTGGAATTCCCAAATTATTTATGCTTTTTTTTTTTTCCAAAGGTGAAGAGCTACACAGAGCATGAAAGGAATATTAACCACTTCAGCTCCGGAAGGTTTTACCCCTTTCATGACCCGGCCATTTTTTTTACTATTCAGCACTGAATTACATTAACTGGCAATTTCTCAGCTGTACCCAAATGAAATATATATACATACGAGAGAGAGAGAGAGAGAGAGAGAGAGAGAGAGAGAGAGAGAGAGAGAGAGAGAGAGAGAGAGAGAGAGAGAGAGAGAGAGAGAGAGAGAGAGAGAGAGAGAGAGAGAGAGAGAGAGAGAGAGAGAGAGAGAGAGAGAGAGAGAGAGAGAGAGAGAGAGAGAGAGAGAGAGAGAGAGAGAGAGAGAGAGAGAGAGAGATTATATATAGATGTATATATAATATATAGATGTATATATATATATAGATGTATATATATATATATATATATATATATAGAGAGAGATAGATTATATAGATATATATATATATATAGATATATTTTTATATATATATCTAACAAAAATAAAGCTTTCTTTTGGTGGTATTTGGTCTCCTCTGTGTGTTTTATTGTTTGCTATATAAACCCAATAAAAAAAAAAAACTTTAAAAATGTTGAAGTTTTTTTTCTTCTTCTACTTTGATATAAAATATATCCAATAAAAATTGAATTTCTTCATAAATTTAGGCCAAAATGTATTCTGCTACCTCTGTTTAAAAAAAAAATATATAATAATAATAATAATAATAATAATAATAATAATAATAATAAGTGTATATTAAAGCGGGGGGTTCACCTGAAATTAATTTTTTTTTTAAAAGCCAGCAGCTACAAAATACTGCAGCTGCTGACTTTTAACCACTTAAGGACCGCTGCACGACGATATAAGGCGGCAGAATGGCATGGCTGGGCACATGCACGTGCAGAGGTCCACTTAAGGACCGCCGCAACACGATATACATCGGCAGAATGGAACGGCTGGGCACATGGATGTATATATATGTCCCCTTTAAGAGCCCAGCCACCGGCGCGCTCACGACCCAGTCCAAAGCTGCGGGACCCGATCGCCGCGGGTGTCCCGCGATCGGGTCACAGGAGCTGAAGAACGGGGAGAAGTGTGTGTAAACACACTTTCCCAGTTCTTCTCTGTGGCAATGTCAGCGATCGTCTGTTCCCTGATAAAGGGAACGTCGATCACTGACATCACACGTCCAGCATGGCCCCCCTACAGTTAGAAACACATGAGGTCACACTTAACCCCCTACAGCGTCCCCTAGTGGTTAACCCCGTCACTGCAATTGTCATTTTTAAAGTAAACAGTGCATTTTTATAGCACTTTTCGCTGTGAAAATAACAATGGTCCCAAAAATGTGTCAAAAAAGTGTCCGATGTGTCCGCCATAATGTTGTAAAAATTGTACCTTTACAACCCCTTTAATGCTACAACATATAAAGACATTTCAGACAATTGGGCTCTTAAAACCTTGTGGAAGACCCTTTTTTGTCCCAGTATGACTTTGCACAAAGCCAGCTTCATAAAGACAAGGTTTGAGGAGTCTGGTGTGGAGGAACTCACAAAGCCCTGACCTCAAGAGAAGGGCAACCAAACTGATAAGAGGCATGGAGGAGCTCAGCTATGAGGAAAGATTAGAGGAACTGATTCCCTCTTGAGAAGGAGATTAAGGGGGGGCAAGGTCACCCTGTATAAATAGATAAGGGGTCCCATATAGTGATCTTGGTGTTGAGTTATTCACTTTAAAGGTCATCACAGACAAGAGGGCACCCTTTACGTCTTGAGCAGGGGTGTCCTAACTTTTTTCAAAGAGGGCCAGATTTGATGAAGTGAACATGCGTGAGGGCCGACCATTTTGCTGACATTCTTTGAACCATTAAAAAAGTGTGTTTGCCCAAGCACTAATACACTGCCCAACAAGAATTATCTTGCCTTTGTGGCTGTGTGTGGTGAAGAAATGAGCTTGGGTGTGTTATTTAGGAGTTAAGTTTCAAGAAATAAAAATGTAAATAAAGAACTGTGAAGCAAAATGAGGGCCATTGCCCATTAATGCAGCCCAATCAGTGCCCATCTGTAGCCTCGCCATTGTCATGAATGCAGCCTCGCCATTGCCATGAATGCAGCCTCTATTGCCATGAATGCAGCCTCTATTGCCATGAATGCAGCCTCTATTGCCATGAATGCAGCCTCTATTGCCATGAATGCAGCCTGATCGATGCCCATCTGCAGCCTCGGAGGGGAGGGGGGGGCGGGACGAGCACCAACAGATTACATACAGGAGAATCTCCTGTTTACACAGCAGACTCTTTAATGTCCCGCCTCCTGTGATAGACAGAGGAGTCAACCAATGGCAGCCCAGGAGACAAGACTTCCTTTTACAGATGCCGCCGGGTAAACAGGAGATTCTGTTTGTTATGTATTTTTGTAACTTAATACTGAATAAAACATTTAACAGTGTTATTTCAGGAGATCATTTATAAGGGCGTGTTTAAGGGACGGGGCAAGGTGGGGTTTGGGTGGGGCAACAGGTGGCGAGTAACTCTTAAGGCCTGGCTAGTAGCTCAGGACCTGAAATTTTGAGGCCTGGTATAAGGTAATCACTGGCAGAAAAAAAAGTTAAAACAACAAAAAGGGCAGAAGATTTATTAGATGGAAAGATGAAAAAATGACTGAAGGTCCGCTTTAATTAGAGAGCCAACATACAAGTTCTTTCCTCTAAAACAAAGGTCTCTAAACTGTGACCCAAGGGCCAGATGTGGCCCTTTGCTTGCCTTTATCTGGCCCTTGGGTCACAATTCCTTCCACTGATATGAGGCACTTGTCCTTCCACTGACACCAACAATGGGGCACTATATCTTCCTCGATACCAATGATGGGATACTATTCCTCCTACTAAAAAGGGGAATACTCCTCTTATTGACCACCAACCCTGAGGCCATATTTATTCTCGCTCATGCCAGGCCCGTGACATTTTCTGCCCCTGCTGGCCACAATCTGGCTCTCCTAAAGTCTGAAAGACAATAAAGTGGCCCATTGTTTGAAAAGTTTGGAGATCCTGCTCTAAAACATGCACAGAATACATAACTTGCTCACTTGCAACATAAGCAATAATGATACGAACCGGAGTTTAGGTCCCTCCCAGGATTAAACGCTCGGCTGTTCACCGTCGTGGACAGTCTGTCGCAGCTGATAGTTCTGGAGACGTTGGTGTTGAAATTTCCATCGAAGCTGTAACAGACAAAAGACAGAAAAATTATTTAATACCCATTTCCCTCTAGATCTGATTTGGCATTAAAAAAAAAAAAAAAAAAAAAAAGAAGAAGAACAAGAGTTTGAGCTGAGCTCCAAATAAAAATAAAGTTTTAGGGGATACAGCACTGTCTAATCCAGGGGTCTTCAAACTACGGCCCTCCAGTTGTTCAGGAACTACAATTACCATCATGCCTAGTCATGTCTGTGAATGTCAGAGTTTTACAATGCCTCATGGGATGTGTAGTTCCGCAACAGCTGGAGAGCCGTAGTTTGAGGATCCCTGGATTAGACAGTGCTGTATCCCCTAAAACTTTACTCCGTCAAGTGGAACCGATTGCTCAGTGGGGGATCTCTCCGCTGATCTCTGCTGATCAGGGGATGACAAGTCCGTGTCTGCTCAGATATGCAAAGCAGACATGGACTCCAGCCTGTTCTGAGGGGGCAATCGGATGGAAATGGACCGCCTGTCCGTTTCCAGCTGTTGTGGAACTACATTTCCCATGAGGCATTGCAAGGCTGGCAGTTACAATTACTCCCAGAGGCATGATGGGACTGTAGTTCTACAACAGCTGGAGGGCCCCAGGTTGCCTACCCCTGCTCTAATGCATGGGTGCTTAACCTGTGGCACTACAGCTGTTGCGGAACTACAAGTCCCATCATGCCTCTGCCTTTGGGAGTCATACTTGTTACTGCCAGCCTTCCAATGCCTTGTGGGATTTGTAGTCCCGCAACAGCTGGAAGGTCACAGGTTTAGCGCCTATGCTCTAATGAAGAGTATTATTTTGTCTTGCAGATTACTTCACAAATCATCTCTTCAGTGAAGCCGCATACTACAAACAGCAATGATTTCCTGGCCTGTGGGAACAAAGCAGCGTCTACAACAGTAGAAGACCCTTATCCATTAAAAAAACTCCCGTTTTCTATTTACAGAATACAAGGCAGTCTATGATTGGAGGAGAGATCCCGTCTTTCATCTGACCCTCCTCTCCCCTTGTTCATTCACAGAACACCTTGCATTCTTTTTTTTTTTTTTTTCAGTTTTAGGTAGTGTGGAGAAAGTAGAACGAGGGGCAAGGGAGTAGTGGCTGAGGTTACCCCTATGTGGTCCCCACTCAGAAGGGTTTTCATGCTAGTGTGGAGAAAGGTCAGAACCTCTTAGGTTTTTAACAGTGGCGGCTGGTGCTCAATATTTTTTTGCGGGAGCGGCAAACAAACCCGGCCCCCTTATTCGCACTTCCATGTCCCCCCCCCCCCCCCCTACGATCCATGGCCATACCATAGGAGGAAGATGACGAGGTGGTGCTGGATCCTGGAAGCTGTAGAGGCTGTTGCTGCCCCTCTGCCCCTATACCTGCTGCAGCTTGCTGAGGGAAGAGCTGGGGCCGTTGCTTCTCCTCCCGGCCAAACAAGAAGCGGGTGCAGAGACCCAAATGGCCGGGAGTTCTAAGATTCCTTGGCCAATCGAGTATCAGGACCCGCTTACTGATGGACGGGAGGAGAAGTAGGAAGACATTAGCGAATATTAATTTGCTAATGTCACATGACTGGGTGGTCTCAGGGCGCAGTGCTCTGCGCCCCCGAGCCCACCCCTTTTGAAGCCAATTAAAGCCCCAGACTCTAATCATGTGCTTAAAAAGATAAAACTCCATTGGAATCCATGCGTCCAGTGCCCTGCATGCAGATTAGGGGCCGGGCGCATGGATTAGGGGGGGCGGCCGCCACTGAATTTTAATATAATCTGTGTCCCCACTGATATTTCCATACACTTTCACCAACACAACACAGCAATGGTGTCCCAGAAGGTAATAAAAACCTGACAAAAAATCTAACTTTTCCCCCACTCTCTTTCCCAAATGGAGATGGATCTGGCCTCTAAGCTATAGGAGCTGGTGAAAATTGTGTAAGGTCCCTTTCAGACGGGGCAGACTCCGTCAAGTGGAACAGATTGCTCAGTGAAGGGATCTCTCCGCTGATCAGGGGATGACAAGTCCGTGTCTGCTCAGCTATGTAAAGCAGACATGGACACAGCCTGCTGTTCTCTATGGGGCAATCGGATGGTCTGACGGTCATATAATCTGAACGACGGATGGCGAACGTATCACCGTCTGTTTTTAGCGGACGGGATCAGATACCTTTTAGTTTGAGAAGGGCTCAGCTCTCAACCACTTCCAACACCATGAAATCAAACCGATGACCCTTTTTCGAAAGAGAAGGCAGCTTTATAAGGCCCCTTTCACACTGGGGCGTTTTTTGGACATTTTTCAGGCGCTTTGGTGTTAAACAAAAGCGTCTGTAAAGCACCTAAAAGAAACCTCATCTGCAATCCCAATGTGAAAGCCCGAGTGCTTTCAGAGCCCTTTCACACTGCCAGTGCCCAAAAACGCTGGTAAAGCGCCATTAAGACCACTTTCACACTGGGGCATTTTTCAGGCGCTTTGGCGTTAAAAAAAGCTCCCTCAATGGGAAGGGGGCTTTAGGAGCCATGTATTCAACGCTCCTAAAGCGCTGCAAAGAAGCTGCTTGCAGGATTTTTTATTGACGCCCTGCCAGCGCAGCGCCTCAGTGTGAAAGCACTCTGGCTTTCACATTAGGATCGCAGATGAGGCTTCTTTCAGGCGCTTTTTTATAACGCCAAGACCACTTTCACAAAGGCGTTTTTCAGGCGCTTTAGTGTGAAAGCACTCAGGCTTTCACATTGGGATTGCAGATGCAGCTTCTTTCAGGCACTTTTTTTTTTTTTTTTTTTAACGCTAATGCGCCTAAAAAACGCCCCAGTGTATTTTGGTCCTGCCCTTGTCTGCGGAGTTTCTGGGGAGAGGTTCGCCGCGTGACTCAGAAATTTTCGGACCGCATGGTACCAGATGACCCAGCCTTCTTCCTCCTGCATGCCACAGATACGACGGCCCGTGTTTACAAAAAGTCGGTGGCGAGACACCTCCTGGACATAGCCAGAGCCCCCCCTTAACTGGAAGTCTCCCCACCCCCCGTCTGTCGCACAGTGGCTTCCAAGGGTGGATGAGGTTAGCAGAATGGAGGATTTGATCCTCTCAAGCCAACAAAGGCAGGAGGCTTACTCCAAGACGTGGCAACTATGGAACATTTTTAAATATTCCGATGAGGGACAAAGCCTCCAGGGAACAACCCCCGGCGGTCCTTGTGTGCCCGTGTTCGGGCATACACGCCCCACCTGGTCTCCCCCCCCCTCCCTTTGGGTGCCCACTCAGCACCACCTAGTACTTCCTTTTTCTTCCTACTTTACTGTCTTGTCTCTTTTTACCCTTCTTACGATATACAGGAAAATGAGATGAGGGGCTGGGCCCGCAGGGCGAAGGGGCGCAAATTTACGTGGCCTCCCGGGCGCTTTGTACCGGGTAGGGGACGGGGTTGGGTCTATAGCAGACTTGACAAGGCAATATCTCCCCGTAGGCATGTCGCCTGGGAGCCCCCGTTTCTTGCCCTGGCTGTGCTTTGCGCCAGTGGAGCCCCTGTCTTGTGATGTTATCAGTTGTATTGTTGTGAATGTAATGCATTACCATTTGTTGTAGCCCCTGTGGGCCGGCCTCTCGGTTATAAATAAAGAATAAAAAAAAAAAAAAAAAAACGCCCCAGTGTAAAAGGGGTCTAAAGGTTAGCTTTACACCAGCAAAAGAATGAAGCCAAAACTGACCAATGTATAAAGTATGGGTGAAAGGCCTGTGAAAAGATCTCTATGCTTTCATGTTCATAATTGTGCACATCCAAGAAGAGGGAACACATGGACCTGCACTAGTCTACTACAATACAAGTAAAAAACCCGAGCAGCTTCGCCAAAGCGTACAAAAAGTAACGCAGTTTCTTTTAGACATGGATGGTCCCAGCAGGGCTTAAAATGCACAGGGGGAGCAAACATGTAGTACAAAACGCCGCAGCGCAACGCCGTCAATTAGGAGAAAAGGCAACAAAGAACGAACAGCTTCAGACAGTCGAAAGTACACACCGTATAAAACACACGGCAGCTCAAAAACAAGAACATCTCGGAAGCTTCAAAGACGGCAGAAAACAGCATGGCGCTTCCCCTAAGAGTTAAAAATAACGGTGGAGAGGAGGGAAACAAATTTTCCTTGGCGAGCTAAATGACACTGACGACAAAGAACCGTGCAAAAAAAATAAAAAAAAAATATAATACAGCCTATCTGCCCGGGAAGGGCAAGAAAACACATATATAGAACTGTAATTGGTTTCTTCACCGACTTTCAAGAGATCAAAAAGCAGCCTGAAAATCATTTTCAAGGGAAGTTGCATTTAGAACAAGGAGGGGGAAAAAATGACGGGAGGGAGAAGAAATGGTGGAGGGGGGGAGAGAGAGAGAGAAAAGTGCCTTCTGGATTCAGTTTAATGAAGAACTGATCGAAAAAGTGCCTCCCAGGGGAGAAAACAGCACCGTGACGCCCACTTTGATCCGCTTCCCTCCGAGATGCCCCACTCCCCGGTAGCCTCCACCATGCTCAACTTGACTGACAGCTGCTCTGATGTAGTGCTGGCTTTGAACTTCAGAAACTTAATTCCCATCAGGCTGCAGTCATTTTCATCCCCCCTCCCCCCCCAACCAACCAGGATTTACAAGCTGGGAGATCGGCAGTGCGGAAGATGAAATGGGCTTGCAGGAGCCTTTGAATCTGAACATCAAGCCTGCGCTTCGCTTCGGCTGAGGGCTTTTTTTTTTTTATGTGGCCTTGGTTCACACCGTAAACCAGTGGATTTGGGTTTCGCAGTAAAGAAAAAAAAAATCTATTGCACAAAAAAATTTAATAAAATTAAAGACTGTTAAAGGGAAACAATAGTTTATATAGACGGAGGACATGTCCGAGTTCTAGCACCGACATGGAAGTCATTTCCTAGTAGATTTTTCATTTTGGGATTTCAGCTTCAATACCAAATGAGGAGAGGCACTAGGATTTATCTTTATGCAAGACAGTGCAATCAGTACCAAATGAGGACGGGTACAGGGGCAGACTGACCATTTGGGCACTCCCCGAGGGCTCCATGCCACAAGGGGGCCCTATCAGGGTTGCCACCCTCAGTAAAACCAGGGACAGTATGTAAAAATGTGTTTTTTTTTTTTTACATCTGTCCCTGAAATGTCCCTTACCGACATCCGTTTGGTCTAAAAATCTCAAGATTATAGCTGCCCGCCTCTCCAGTACCTTGTCAGTGTGTATGTGTATTCTGTGTGTATGTGTATTCTGTGTGTATGTGTATTCTGTGTGTATGTGTATTCTGTGTGTATGTGTATTCTGTGTGTATGTGTATTCTGTGTGCGTGTGTGTATTCTGTGTGCGTGTGTGTATTCTGTGTGCGTGTGTGTATTCTGTGTGCGTGTGTGCATTCTGTGTGCGTGTGTGCATTCTGTGTGCGTGTGTGCATTCTGTGTGCGTGTGTGCATTCTGTGTGCGTGTGTGCATTCTGTGTGCGTGTGTGCATTCTGTGTGCGTGTGTGCATTCTGTGTGCGTGTGTGCATTCTGTGTGCGTGTATTCTGTGTGCGTGTATTCTGTGTGCGTGTGTGTATTCTGTGTGCGTGTGTGTATTCTGTGTGCGTGTGTATATTCTGTGTGCGTGTGTATATTCTGTGTGCGTGTGTGTATATTCTGTGTGCGTGTGTGTATATTCTGTGTGCGTGTATTCTGTGTGCGTGTGTGTGTATTCTGTGCGTGTGTGTGTATTCTGTGTGTGTGTGTATATTCTGTGTGTGTGTGTATATTCTGTGTGTGTGTGTATTTTGTGTGTGTGTGTGTGTGTGTGTGTGTGTGTGTGGCCCCATAATCTATTGCCTGGGGGCCCCATAATATCCTATTGCCTTGGGACCCCATAATCGCCTATTGCCCGGGGGTCCCATGAGTTGTCAGTCCACCCCTGGACGGGTACTAATATTTAATATAATATACAGTAAAATCTTGGATTACAAGCGTAATTTGTTCCAGAAACCTGCTTGTAATCCAAAGCACTTGTATATCAAAGCAAATTTCCCCATAAGAAATAAAGGAAACTCAACAGATTCGTTCCACAACCATTTATTCATAAATCCTTCAGTTTATAGTCCATATACAAAGATTATAGCAATGTGATTGGTTGTGTAACCATAAAATGTCCCTCCACAAATGGAAACCTCCACAAGGGGATTAGAAGCAAAATCCAGCAGGAGCTCCAGAGTATAAAAGAGAAGAGAGGAGCTTCTAAGTGTAGCAATAAGTTGCTAAATGTTGTACCTTCATTAAATGTAACCATATTGCTACACTTAGGGGCACTCATCTCCTTTATACTCAGTTGTGACATGACGGTACTTGTATATCAAGATATCGCTTGTATATCAAGTCAAAATGTATTTAAAAATGTAGCTTGTCTGGTAAAACTAATTTCTATACAGTAAAACCTTGGTTTGAGAGCGTTTTGCAAGACAAGCAAAATGTTTTAATACATTTTGGACTTGCTATACAAGCGATGTCTTAATATACAAGTAACGTCATGTCACATCTGAGTATAAAAGAGAAGAGGCGCATCGAAGTGTAGCAATATGGTTACATTTAAAGAAGGTACAACATTTAGCAATTTACATGGTTGATGATTAACCACTTGCAGCCCGCCAATGACAAATTGACGTCGGCAAAGTGGTTGTAGAATCCTGACTGGACGTCATATGACGTCCTCCGGATTCTGAGCCGCTGCGCGCCCCCGGGGGCGCGCATCGCGGCGATCGTTGTTGCAGGGTGTCAGTCTGACACCCCGCAACACCGATCTAGGTAAAGAGTCTCTCACAAAGACTCTTTACCACGTCATCAGCCGTGTCCAATCACGGCTGATCACGATGTAAACAGGAAAAGGCGGTAATCGGCTTTTCCTCACTCGCGTCTGTCAGACGCGAGTAGAGGAGAGCCGATCGGCTGCTCCTGTGACGGGGGGGGGGGGGGGTTTGTGCTGACCGACTATCAGCACAGCCCCCCCGAGGATGCCCACTGGACCACCAGGGATGCCCACTGGACCACCAGGGATTAACAAAAATAAAGGTATACTACCCTAGACCACCAGGGATGAGGACACAAAAAATGGATGCCAATCAGTGCCGCAATGGATGCCAATCAGTGCCCACAATGGGCATCACTGATTGGCAGGCATTGTTTGGCATCCATTAGTACAACACATACAATAGTGCCCATCTATGCCCATCAGTGCCGCCTATCAGTGCCCACCCGTGCCGCCTATCAGTGCCCACCCGTGCCGCCCATCAGTGCCCACCCGTGCCCATCAATGCCACCACATCAGTGCCACCTCATCGGTGCCCATCAGTGCAGTACCATCAGTGCCCATCAGTGAAGGAGAAAACGTACTTATTTACAATGTTTTATAACAAAAAAACTTTTTCTAAATTTTCGGTCATTTTTTTATTTATTTTTTTGCAGAAAAATATCCCAGAGGTGATCAAATACCAACAAAAGAAAGCTCTATTTGTGGGAACAAAATGATAAAAATTTTGTTTAGGTACAGTGTAGCATGACCGCGCAATTGTCATTCAAAGTGCAACAGCGCTGAAAGCTAAAAATTGGTCTGGGCGGGAAGGTGTATAAGTGCCCGGTATGGAAGTGGTTAAAACAGGCACATCCAAGTATTAGTGGTGCAACGGATCGTCATTGATCCGTGATTCGTACAGATCAACATCTTCGGATCGGAGCACACGTGATCCGCAGGTAGTGTGAGCTCCGCTGCTGTTACTCCTTTTCCTACCATCCTGTCAGCATCCTGGCAGATTCTTGCCATCCACTTCATCCGGGGTTCCGCAGGGTCTCCTCCGCTTCCTTTGTGCCTGTCAGCCTACTAGAACGCCACCTGTGGCCGCTGACGTGCGGCCTCCCGGTCATGCATCGGCCTAGCTCCCGGAGCGGTGGCCATCTTGGCCCACCCGGTGACAGCCGCAACAAGCTTTCCTGGCCTTCCCGATTGCCTGGAGTTCGCTCCCCTCCTGGATCAGCCTCCGGAGTGCCTAAGAGCGCTCCCGCAGGACATCCGCAGCCTGCACCTGCCTTGGGAAAGGCCGCGGCGTCGGCCAGCCTACCTACTGGAGTGGCGGCCATCTTGCTCCACTCAGCAGCGGCCTAGGTGAGCTCCTCTGCCTTCCGACTGCCCAGTGTTCCGTCCTCCCCCTTTTTTTTTTTGCTGATCCGATCGTTCCGAACCGTGAGTTTTTTGGTCTGTTGCACCCCTACTAAATATGCAGGCATCCGGGGTAAAGCTGTCCACATAGACCATCCTCCGCACCGCCATCCCTTTCACGCTGCTCTCCACGAGCGGTTCAAGCCTCGCTTTCAGATTGCTCTACTGCAGGGTAGTCTTCCCGGTCATGATTGCAGACAGACAGCGGTGAGAGCCGGCGGTGAGGAGGACGGTCTATGTGGATAGCTTTACTCCGGATGCCTGCATACTTAGATGTGCCTCTTTTAATCTTCAACCATGCGTGTTGCTAAATGTTGCACCTTCATTAACCACTTAAGCCCCGGACCATATTGCTGCCTAAAGACCCAAGGTGCTTTTACAGTTCGGGACTGCATCGCTTTAACAGACAATTGCGCGGTCGTGCGACGTGGCTCCCAAACAAAATTGGCGTCCTTTTTTCCCCACAAATAGAGCTTTCTTTTGGTGGTATTTGATCACCTCTGCGGTTTTTATTTTTTGCGCTATAAACAAAAATAGAGCAACAATTTTGAAAAAAATGCAATATTTTTTACTTTTTGCTATAATAAATATCCCCCAAAAACATATATAAAAACATTTTTTTCCTCAGTTTAGGGCGATACGTATTCTTCTACCTTTTTTTGGTAAAAAAAAAAAATCGCAATAAGCGTTTATCGATTGGTTTGCGCAAAATTTATAACGTTTACAAAATAGGGGATAGTTTTATTGCATTTTTATTAATTTTTTTTTTTTTTTACTACTAATGGCGGCGATCAGCGATTTTTTTTCGTGACTGCGACATTATGGCGGACACTTCGGACAATTTTGACACATTTTTGGGACCATTGTCATTTTCACAGCAAAAAATTCATTTAAATTGCATTCTTTATTGTGAAAATGACAGTTGCAGTTTGGGAGTTAACCACAGGGGGGCGCTGTAGGAGTTAGTGTTCACTTAGTGTGTGTTTACAACTGTAGGGGGGTGTGGCTGTAGGACTGACGTCATCGATCGAGTCTCCCTACATAAGGGATCACTCGATCGATGCAGCGCCATAGTGAAGCACGGGGAAGCCGTGTTTACACACGGCTCTCCCCGTTCTTCAGCTAAGGGGAGCGATCGCGACTATAAACAAATAGCCGCGCCGTCGTCCCGGATCGCTCCCCGAGGGGACCCGACCGCCGCAAGTCGCGGGGGGGGGGGGGGGGTCCCGATCGGACCCCCGACCCACGTCTAGGCAGGGACGTACAGGTACGCCAATGTGCCTGTACGTGCCATTCTGCCGACGTATATGTACATGCGGCGGTCGGGAAGGGGTTAAATGTAACCATATTGCTACACTTAGAGGCGCCTCTCTTCTCTTTTATACTCTGGAGCTCCTGCTGGATTTTGATTCTAATCCCCTTGGGGAGGCTTCCATTTGTGGATGGACATTTTATGGTTACACAACCGATCACATTTCTATCATCTTTTTATATGGACTATAAACTGAAAGACCTATGAACAAAATGGTTTTTGGAAAAAATCATCTGAGTTTCTATTATTTCTTATGGGGAAATTTGCTTTGATATACAAGTGCTTTGGATTACAAGCATGTTCCCGGAACAAATCATGCTCGCAATCCAGGGTTTTACTGTATTTGTATTACCGGTATTTATTTTGTATTATTTTAGATATTTATCTATTGTTTTATATTTTGTATAGAAGGGGGCCCCTTCTGTCCGGGTGGGGGTCAGGGCTGCTGCCCCTTTTGCCCCCTTATAAATCTGGCACTGACTATATGCCAGGCAGAGCACTCAGCACCGATACCAAATATAAGTGCAGAAGTCTAGACATATGATCAGAGAGGGTTAAAAACCTCTGTCTCAGTGTAGTATATCAGCAACACACAGCTTATCTGGCCCCAATGAACAGAATGAAGGCCAGGAGGGGCCTCTGTATCAGGCAAGAGTAACAAGTCAACAATTACCAATTCATTATCTTGATAGGAACTTGGTACGGAAGCTGCGCTACCCTATTGCGTGTACCATAGGCATCTGTATATTTTAAAGTGCTAATAGTGCATTTACCGGTACAAATTGCAATAGGTGCAAAATTAGATCCAATGGGCCAGATTCACGTAGATCAGCGGATCTTTAGATCCGCTCGATCTACCCGATTTAAGATCCGCTCCCGCAAGTTTGAGAGGCAAGTGGGTAATTCACAAACCACTTACCTCCAAACTTGCGGCGGCGGATCGTAAATCCCCCAGCGGAATTCAAATTCCGCGGCTAGGGGGAGTGTACTATTTAAATCAGGCGCGTTCCCGCGCCGATTTAAATGAGCATGCGCCGTCCGCGGAATTTCCCAGCGTGCATTGCTCCCACTGACGTCGCTAGGACGTCAGTGGTTTCGACGCTTACCTAAATGACGTCCATCCGTATTCGAGAACGACTTACGCAAACGACGTTAAAAAATTTAAAATCGACGTGGGAACGACGGCTATACTTAACATTGGCTGCGCCTCATAGAAGCAGGGGTAAGTATACGCCGGGAAAGCCGCTACGGAAACGTCGTAAGAACACTGCGTCGGGTCCGCGTACGTTCGTGAATTCGCGTATCTCGCTGATTTACGTTGAATAATATGTAAATCAGCGGGAACGCCCCCGGCGCCATTTTCAAATTGAAAATAAGATCCGACAGTGTAACACAGTGTAACACTGTCGGATCTTAGCCATATCTATGCGTATCTGATTCTATGAATCAGGCGCATAGATACGACCAGTTTAAGTCAGAGATACGACGGCGTATCAGGAGATACACCGTCGTATCTCTTTGTGAATCTGGCCCAATGTGTGCAAAGTATACATAAAAGTGCCATCTAGTGCATAAAAAGTGCTTGTACATGAAATAAGTGACTATTTAATTATACAGGATTTATATAGCGCCAACAGTTTACGCAGCGCTTTACAACTTTAGGGCAGACAGTACAAATACAATACACGTTAATACAGTAGGAATCAGAGAGCCTGTTCCTCAGAGCTTACAATCTTAAAATAAGGAGTAAAAAGACACAAGAGGTAAAAAACTGTGGAGGGGATGAGCTGATGGAGAAAAATAAATGTACAGTTGTTAGGTGGGGGCCAGATAGGCTTCTCTGGAAAGAGGAGTTTTCAGGGATCGTCTGAAAGTGGACAAAGTAGGAGAAAGTCGGACAGTTTGGGGTAGAGCATTCCAGAGGATGGGAGAGGCTCTGGTGAAGTCCTGGAGGCGAGCATTGGAGCAGGTGACAAGGGAGCAGGCGGTCTTGGGAGGAGCGAAGAGAATGATTTGGTTGGTATTTTGTGACCAGTTTAGGGATGTAGCTGGGGGACAGGCTGTGAATGGCTTTGTAAGTTATAGTAATTATCTTGATTTTAATTTGAATGTGACCCCTTTCACACTGAAGCGCTTTGCAGGCACTATAGCGCTAAAAATAGTGCCTGCAAAGCGCCCTGAAAGAGCAGATCCTTTGACTCCGGTGTGAAAGCCCTGAGGGCTTCACTGAAGTGGTGCGCTGGCAGGACACTAAAAAAAGTCCTGCTAGCCACATCTTTGAGGCGCTGTATAAACCGCTCCTAAAGTGCCCCTGCCCATTGAAATCAATGGGCAGCGCCGCCGAACTGCCGGCACTTTGCAGGTGGTTTTAACCCTTTTTCGGCCACTAGCGGGGGTTAAAAGTGCCCCACTAGCGTGCAAATAGCGCAGCAAAAAAATAATGGTAAAGCGCCGCTAAAAATAGCGGCGCTTTACCGCCGACGCCCCCAGTGGGGGGTATTTATTATAGCAAAAAGTAAAAAATATTGAATTTTTTTCAAAATTGACGCTCTATTTTTGTTTATAGCGCAAAAACTAAAAACCGCAGAGGTGATCAAATACCACCAAAAGAAAGCTCTATTTGTGTGAAAAAAGAGACCCCAATTTTGTTTGGGAGCCATGTCGCACGACCGAGCAATTGTCAGTTAAAGCGACCCAGCGCCGAATTGCAAAAAATGGCCAGGTCCTTTACCTGCCTAAAGGTCCGGGTCTTAAGTGGTTAAAATATACATATACCTATAGTACTCAATAGGATAGCGCAGCTTCCATACCAAGTTCCTTTTGTTAGGGTTTGACACTGCGTGAGTGAATAGTAACATTTTCGTTTTCTTGATAATTTGCCTACAACACTCTCATTGCATTAGGTTAGTTCTGGCAAACTTGGTACCACTTTCAATACCGCGGAGTCAACCTGCTTCGAATGCCAACCTTCCGGGATGTGAGGTCAGTGTGTCCGCGGGAAGACAACCCTCCCCAACACAACAAGGTGGTCCAAATGTTTCCCATCTCAAGTCAGCCGGCCTCTGTCTAAATCAGCTGCCTATGAGACGGGCATATTGTTTGGATTACAGCTGAATATAAACTATTGTAATAAAAGATAATTCACTTTTAAAAAGGACTTAATTAGGATTGATGGTGCATTGCTTTAAATAAAACATTTTTATAGATGCTGCTGAGAATCTAGGTTAGGCAGAATGGGTAACAGGAGGGAAATATTTTAAGCAAATGACAAAACTTTAAGACAAAAGATGAAAAAAATAAAAATAAAATTAGCTTATTTGCAAAAAAAAAAAAAAAAATATATATAAACAATTTTTCCATGATGTAAAATGCATTCAGTACAAAAGCATACATAAATAGGTTGCAATAAAATTTTAAACACCACGAAACAGGCAATACATTATGATAAAATACAATGCAGTATATTTCACAGGGACAGCAGAAAACACACACACAGCTAACACACACACACACACACACACACACACACACACACACACAGCTAACACACACACAGCTAACACACACACACACACACACACACAGCTAACACACACACAGCTAACACACACACAGCTAACACACACACACACACACACACACACACACAGCTAACACACACACAGCCACACAGCTAACACACACACACACACACAGCCACACAGCTAAAACACACACACACAGCCACACAGCTAACACACAGCCACACAGCTAACACACACACAGCTAACACACACACACACACACAGCTAACACACACACACACACACACACACACAGCCACACAGCTAAAACACACACACACAGCCACACAGCTAACACACAGCCACACAGCTAACACACACAGCCACACAGCTAACACACACACACAGCTAACACACACACAGCCACACAGCTAACACACACACACACACACAGCCACACAGCTAACACACACACACAGCCACACACAGCCACACAGCTAACACACACACAGCTAACACACACACACACAGCTAACACACACACACACACACACACACAGCCACACAGCTAACACACACACACAAACACAGCCACACAGCTAACACACACACACAAACACAGCCACACAGCTAACACACACACACACACACAGCCACACAGCTAAAACACACACACACAGCCACACAGCTAACACACACACAGCTAACACACACACACAGCCACACAGCTAACATACACAGCCACACAGCTAACACACACACACACACAGCTAACACACACACACAGCTAACACACACACACACAGCTAACACACACACAGCCACACAGCTAACACACACACAGCCACACAGCTAACACACACACACACACACACACAGCTAACACACACACACAGCTAACACACACACACACACACACACAGCTAACACACACACAGCTAACACACACAGCCACACACACACACACACACAGCTAACACACAGCCAACACACACAGCCACACAGCTACACAGCTAACACACACACACACACAGCCACACAGCTAACACACACACACACAGCCACACAGCTAACACACACAGCTACACAGCTAACACACACACACACACACACACAGCTACACAGCTAACACACACACCCACACAGCTAACACACACAGCTAACACACACACACACACACACACACACAGCCACACAGCTAACACACACAGCCACACAGCTAACACACACACAGCCACACACAGCCACACACAGCCACACAGCCACACACAGCCACACAGCCACACAGCTAACACACACAGCTACACAGCTAACACACACACACACAGCTACACAGCTAACACACACACCCACACAGCTAACACACACAGCTACACAGCTAACACACACACACACACACACACAGCTACACAGCTAACACACACACACACACACACACACACAGCTACACAGCTAACACACACACACAGCTACACAGCTAACACACACACAGCCACACAGCTAACACACACACAGCTAACACACACACAGCCACACAGCTAACACACACACAGCCACACACAGCCACACACACACAGCTAACACACACACACACACACACAGCCACACAGCTAACACACAGCCACACAGCTAACACACACACACAGAGCTAACACACACACACAGAGCTAACACACACAGCTAACACACACACACAGCTAACACACACACAAGCTAACACACACACAAGCTAACACACACACAAGCTAACACACACACACACAAGCTAACACACACACACACACAGCTAACACACACACACAGCTAACACACACACACACAGCTAACACACACACACAGCTAACACACACACACAGCTAACACACACACACACACACACACACACACACACACACACACACACACAGCTAACACACACACACACACACACACACAGCCACACAGCTAACACAGCCACACAGCTAACACACACACACACACACACACACACAGCTAACACACACACACACACACAGCTAACACACACACACAGCTAACACACACACACACACACACACACAGCTAACACACACACACACAGCTAACACACACACAGCTAACACACACACAGCCACACAGCTAACACACACACACAGCTAACACACACACACAGCCACACAGCTAACACACACACACACAGCTAAAACACACACAGCCACACAGCTAACACACACACACACAGCCACACAGCTAACACACACACACACAGCCACACAGCTAACACACACACACACACAGCCACACAGCTAACACACACACACAGCCACACAGCTAACACACACACACACACACAGCTAACACACACAGCTAACACACACACACAGCCACACAGCTAACACACACACACACAGCTAACACACACACACAGCTAACACACACACACACACACAGCTAACACACACACACACACAGCCACACAGCTAACACACACACAGCCAACACAGCTAACACACACACACAGCTACACAGCTAACACACACACACACAGCTAACACAGCTAACACACACAGCTAACACACACAGCCAACACACACAGCCAACACACACAGCCAACACACACAGCCAACACACACAGCCACACAGCTAACACACACACACACAGCCACACAGCCAACACACACACACACAGCCACACAGCCAACACACACAGCCACACAGCTAACACACACACACACAGCCACACAGCTAACACACACACACACACACACACACACAGCCAACACACACAGCCACACAGCTAACACACAGCCAACACACACAGCCACACAGCTAACACACAGCCAACACACACACAGCCACACAGCTAACACACACACACACACACACACAGCTAACACACACACACACACACACACACACACAGCCACACAGCTAACACACACACACACAGCCACACAGCTAACACACACACACACAGCCACACACCTAACACACACACACACACAGCTACACAGCTAACACACACACACACACAGCCACACAGCTAACACACACACAGCCACACAGCTAACACACACACACACACAGCCACACACACACACACAGCCACACAGCCACACAGCTAACACACACACACACACACACACACACAGCTAACACACACACACACACACACAGCTAACACACACACACACAGCTAACACACACAGCTAACACACACACACACACACAGCTAACACAAACACACAGCTAACACACACAGCTAACACACAGCTAACACACACACACACACAGCTAACACACACACACACACACAGCTAACACACAGCTAACACACACACACAGCTAACACACACACACAGCTAACACACACACACACAGCTAACACACACACACACAGCTAACACACACACACACACACACACAGCTAACACACACACACAGCCACACAGCTACACAGCTAACACACACACACACACAGCCACACAGCTAACACACACACAGCCACACACCTAACACACACACACACACACACAGCCACACACCTAACACACACACACACACAGCCACACACCTAACACACACACACACACAGCCACACACCTAACACACACACACACACACACACAGCTACACAGCCACACAGCTAACACACACACAGCCACACAGCTAACACACACACACACACAGCCACACACACACACACACACACACACAGCTAACACACACACACACACACACACACAGCTAACACACACACACACACACACAGCTAACACACACACACACACAGCTCACACACAGCTAACACACACAAGCTAACACACACACACAGCTAACACAAACACACAGCTAACACACACACACACAGCTAACACACACACACACACACACACACACAGCTAACACACACAGCTAACACACACACACACACAGCTAACACACACACACACAGCTAACACACACAGCTAACACACACACACAGCTAACACACACACACAGCTAACACACACACACAGCTAACACACACACACAGCTAACACACACACACAGCTAACACACACACACAGCTAACACACACACACAGCTAACACACAAACACAGCTAACACACACACAGCTAACACACACACAGCTAACACACACACACAGCTAACACACACACACACACACACAGCTAACACACACACACAGCTAACACACACACACACACACACACACACACACAGCTAACACACACACACACACAGCTAACACACAGCTAACACACACACAC
This sequence comes from Rana temporaria, assembly GCF_905171775.1. NCBI lineage: Eukaryota > Metazoa > Chordata > Amphibia > Anura > Ranidae > Rana > Rana temporaria. The sequence continues at coordinate 197,505,529 of NC_053495.1, forward strand.
ACACACAAACACACACACAAACACACAGCTAACACACACAAACACACAGCTAACACACACACACACACACAGCTAACACACACACACAGCTAACACACACACACACAGCTAACACACACACAGCTAACACACACACACACACACACACACACACACACACACAGCTAACACACACACACACACACACACACACACACACACACACACACACACACACACACACAGCTAACACACACACACACACACACACACACACACACAGCTAACACACACAGCTAACACACACAGCTAACACACACAGCTAACACACACACACACACACACAGCTAACACACACACACACACACACACACACAGCTAACACACACACACACACACACACACACACACACACACACACAGCTAACACACACACAGCTAACACACACACAGCTAACACACACACAGCTAACACACACACAGCTAACACACACACACACAGCTAACACACACACACACAGCTAACACACACACAGCCAACACACACACAGCCAACACACACACAGCTAACACACACACAGCTAACACACACAGCTAACACACACACACACACACACACACACACACACACACAAACACACAGCTAACACACACACAAACACACACACACACACACACACAGCTAACACACACACACAAACACACAGCTAACACACACACACAGCTAACACACACACACACAGCTAACACACACACACACAGCTAACACACACACACACAGCTAACACACACACAGCTAACACACACACACACAGCTAACACACACACACACAGCTAACACACACACACACAGCTAACACACACACACACACAGCTAACACACACACACACAGCTAACACACACACACACAGCTAACACACACACACACACAGCTAACACACACACACACAGCTAACACACACACACACAGCTAACACACACACACACAGCTAACACACACACACACAGCTAACACACACACACACACACACACAGCAGCAAGAATGTGCAAATTACAAATGGCAAAAACCCATCACAACAAAAAGCTATTAAATGAGCGGGGTTCCGGGCATAATTTTTTTTTGCAAGTTAAAATTAATTACATTAAACATTTCATTTAACACATTAATAGCTCCCCAATCGATCAATAAATCATTGTAATCACTTTCCTTACATGCTCCAGCTCATGTTGTGGCCGTTCCCATAATATGTGTGCGCAGTAGAGCGGCGCTCGTAGCGCAGTTCATTTGCTTTGTCGTCATGACAACAAGCTGCGATGGAGGAACGTTCACCCGCCCCGTTATGACAACACGGGGCTTTCTTCCCTTTTAAAAAATGGCGCTGAGATCCGCCTTAAATCGCGTCATTTCTTGTAAGGAAATAACGCGTTTTTTTAGGCACAGTAATGCCCAGAGACTTCTGGAAAATGAGTGTCATCATTTCCCAGGAGGCAAAGGGGTCTTAGGACAGGAAGTTGAACCACCGAGGACTAGGAACTAGGCAGATTACGAAATCTGCCTAGTAACAGCCAGATAGAAGTGAGTAAAACATTTTGGGGAATTTTTTTTTTTACATTAAAAAGTCAAGATGTTCATAGAAAGTTCATTTTTAGGGTGGCACTCCGCTTTAAAACACAACTCCATCCAAAATGTACAGCAGTATATAATAAATACAATAAGTAAATGTTCAGCAGCACTACAAAAACTGTGTAGACTTGTCAGTAGAGCAGGTAAGATACAAAAGTAAAATGAGGGTAACCATAGAGAGACACAACTTACTCCATCATTGACGGCGGAATTGTGCAGCAATCCTGGATGGCGGTGAGTGGGGACGTCAAATGGGCGGTATAGGAAGCCTCAACCACCTGCTTGTTGCGGGTCACTACATCCAAATAGCGGTTAAACTTTTCCCGAATCTTTTTGGCCAACTAAAAAAAAAAAAAAAAAAAGAAGGACAAAGGAAGCGTCAGTATCAAATCTGAGAACACAGCAAACTATAAGACACAGCTCTACAGAACACAGCAACTCTAATTTTCAATGGACTCTTAGTCCTATGAGGGAAGCACCTGAGTTATTGCAAAACCATTCTACAACAGAATATAGTGTCCTACTGAGGACGTCTTGACTGGAGGACGTAACGCATATGGGGTGGAGCCTATTGCCAATGACATCACACTGAGGGGGAGATTTACAAAAAATGGTGCACTCAGAATCTGGTGCAACTGTGCATGGTAGCCAATCAGCTTCTAACTTCAGCTTGTTTAATTAAAGAGGAGTTCCACCTAAAAATGGAACTTCCTCTTAACCCACTCCTCGCCCCCTTACATGCCACATTTGGCATGTAATTTTTTTGGGGGGGGAGTGGGGGCTTCAGGAGAAGGGGACTTCCTGTCCCACTTCCTCCTTCCGCCGAGGGGCTGGAAATCGGACGGCGCCGCTCGCGCTTGCGCAGTGGGTGCCCGGCCGTGAAGCCGAAAGCTGTTACTGCCGGGTGCCCACACTAGGAATGAAGACGCCAGCCGGCGAGGGGGGGGCGAGGAGCGGAGCCCCGGCCGGTGCGTCGCTGGAGCCGTGGAGCAGGTAAGTGTCAGTTTATTAAAAGCCAGCAGCTACTTTTAATAAACTTAAAAAAAAAAGGTGGAAAACCCCTTTAAGGCTCCATTTACATATGAGCATATCAATTTACTAGAGTTTTTTAGGCTTTTTTTTCAGCTTTTTACAAGCTTTTTAAAGGGCACTTTCACACTGGGGTGGGCGTCGGCAGTAAAGCGCCGCTATTCTTGGTGGCATTTTAGCAGCGATTTTCTCCCGATAGCGGGGCACTTTTAACCCCCGCTAGCGGCCGGAAAAGGGTTAAAAGCTCATTTCAATGGGCACGGGCACTTTAGGAGCCGTTAGGAAATTAGAGGTGGAGAGCTGCTTTTTGAGCGTTTTTTCTGCTCAAGTCAGATGTTTCTATTGAAGTCTGAGGCCAAAAAACACTTGTAGTCCGCCAAAAAAAAAACTTGTGTACTTTTTTGAGCCTCAGGCGTTTTGCTTTAGGTGACAATACGCTCATATGTTGAGGAACAGGGGCCATTGAAATGAATGCGATTTTGTTTGTTGGGCGTTTTGGAGCTTCAAAGCTTAGCATTTTCACAAATTGAAAAATGCTCAGGTGTGAACAGAAATAATAAAAAAAAATGCAATTTTACATACAAAATGTTTTATTTTTATAAAAAAATAAACTACCCGCGTTGCAGGACGGAACAAACAATCCAAAACTACACACCAAAAAAGGGAAAAGGAGCGCAATCCTCTTAATAGAGTGATATACAAATGGTCTCTATCAAAATTTAGGATACATACACTATCCACTTGGACCATATTCCATCAAACTTCCACATAGAGTTCCTAAGATGATAGCTATGTTTTTTCATAAAGCTCAGGTTATCCATTCTAAGTGCCGGTTCACACTACAGCGACTTGGGATCCGACTTGTGTCGCCCCAAGTCGCACGACATGAGAAATTCCATTGAAGTGAATGAGAACCCTTAATATCTTCCTTTATCTTAGTGCAGTCCTCCTTCACTTACCTCATCCTTCCATTTTGCTTTTAAATGTCCTTATTTCTTCTGAGAAATCCTCACTTCCTGTTCTTCTGTCTGTAACTCCACACAGTAATGCAAGGCTTTCTCCCTGGTGTGGAGTGTCGTGCTCGCCCCCCCCTTGGACTACAGGAGAGTCAGGACGCTCTCTACGCTGCAGATAGAGAAGGAGCTGTGTGTTAGTGGGCGTCCTGACACTCCTGTAGTCCAAGGGAGGGGGCGAGCACGACACTCCACACCAGGGAGAAAGCCTTGCATTACAATGTGGAGTTACAGACAGAAGAACAGGAAGTGAGGATTTCTCAGAAGAAATAAGGACATTTAAAAGCAAAATGGAAGGATGAGGTAAGTGAAGGAGGACTGCACTAAGGTAAAGGAAGCCATTTAGGGGAAAAAAAATTGTACCTTTACAACCGCTTTAATGTACACTACTGAAGTCGCTCTGACTTCAGAAAAGGTTCCTGTACTACTAAAAGGCAACTTGTAGGCAACTTGTACCCATAGATTTCAATGGAAGTTGCCTCCAAAGTCGGATCACTGTCTTAAAGAGGGAGTTCACCCGAAAAAAAATTTTTAACATTAGATTGAGGCCAATTTTACTAGGCAGAATCGGGTGTTCTAAAATCAATGCAGTACATACCGTTTTAGAGATAGATGTCCTCCGTGGCTTCCGGGTATGATCTTCGGGGCTGGGCGTTCCCATTTGATTGACAGCCTTCCGACGGTCGCATACAGCGTGTCACCAGTTGCCGAAAGAAGCCGAACGTCGGTGAGGCTCTATACGGCACCTGCGCACCGATGTTTGGCTACTTTCGGGAACTCGTGACGCGCTGTATGCGACGGTCGGAAGAGCGGTCAATCAAATAGGAATGCCCGTACCCGGAAGACGCGGAGAACATCGATCTCTAAGGCTCCATTCACACCTCCGCGACAAGATACGCCGCGTACGCGGTGTATTTTGCCGAGAGTGTGTAACTTTTTTTTTTTACAAAGCCTTGCCATTGCTTTGTATGGCCGAACGCCAATGCCGCCTGAAAAAAAGGGTCCGGGACTTTTTTTTCAATGCGTCTATGAGATGTGAACCATCTCCATAGACAGCAATGGGAATTCTCCCCTCTAGCGGCACAAGCGTCCGGCGTTTTGTCGCCTAGATGTGAATGGGCTCTAAAACGGTTAGTACTGCATTGATAAAAAAAAAAAAAAAACACCAGATTCTGCTTAGTAAAATTAGCCTCAATCTAATGTTAAAAATAGTTTTTTTTTGGGTGAACCTCCACTTTAACTGAAGCAACTTTACAGGAAAAGAAAATAGTTCTCAGGCAAAGCCCTCCCTCCCACAGAAGCTGATTATTGTTTGATTGGCCACTGGCAAAGTCGCCTGTCCTGGAGGCAACTTCAATTCACGTAAGATGCTCCAAGTCGCGCTGAAGTCGCCTTGCAAAGTCGCGCTGTAAGTCGGGTTGCCCTTGTGTGAACCGGAACTTACCGACTCCGTTAGAATGTTAGAACCCGTGAAAGTAGCGATCGGGAGTGTTCTGTTCAGCTGTATTCACGCAACTATGCAGCCGCTTGGCACCAAGGCCCACCCGTCGAGAGGTCCCATATTTATTAAAACAATAATTGTGATCTTTGTAATGCTGAAATGGGCCAGTGTAAATGTAAAATTCTCAACAGGTCAGTAATTAGAAAAAGTAACAGGCCCATAAAAAATATAATGTCCCTTATGTAGGGCCACCAGTGTTTCCACATTGTGTCAATACCTGCAATTGGTTTACAATTCCAGCTGGAGACACAATAGGAACACAGACAAATTAATATTGAATGACAAAATCCTGCTGGGAGAAGGCGAGGAGAGGTGCGATAGCGTTAAATATGTAAATATGTTTTCTAAGTGGGTTTTTCTCCTCTTACAAGAAAACCTCAAACAGCCTTTTGAATATCAGTTCCTTTTGTGCCTTCAATGGAAGCCGGTTTTCCCAACTTATCTGTTCCTTTTATCTGGCCTAATTTTCCCCAGATGCCCCCTTTGTTTATCCGCTCCAGTCCCCCAAGCAGCAGCGCTGTACCTTCTCCCCGAAGCTTTGCATCTCAAAAGAAAGCTTTCAGAAGAAAAAAAAACCTGACATCTCAAAAGGCAGAAGGATTTCAATCTTATCAAGTGAATACAGTGAATGCGAATCTACGGCTGCAGAAGAAGAATATGTCTGGTGATAAATACACAGCTGATATACATACATGTGAGGTATTCATCTGCCAAAATATACATCATTCTTCTTCAGTTTTACACAACTACCATAATATATAGCCAGAGTGTATAGAGCACTACTTCCTGTGCCACCGACAGATCACCAGAAAGGCAAGACCCTCCCTATAGGTTACCTCTGCCAAGCTTGTCTACATACTTATCCCTAAAGCTACTATTGCTTTAAAACACAATTAACCACTAAAAAGGGGTTGTAAAGGTTTGTTTTTATTTTCTAAATGGTAACCCCCCCCCCCAAAAAAAAAAAAAAGGCATAATGAGCTAGTATGCATAGCATACTAGTTCATTATGTGGCACTTACCTGAGATCGAAGCCCCCAAAATGCTCCTCATTCCACTCCGCCGCCATCTCTCCTCCGAGTGCATTCCGGGTATCGCCACTCCGGCGCTGTGATTGGCCAGAGCGGCGATGACGTCACACGCATGCGCGCGGGTCCCGGCATTTTCCCATTCAGAATACCGGCACGCTCAGTGCGCCTGCGCGGTTGTCTACAGCTTTCTGCAAATATCTCCTTAACCGTGTAGATTAAGGAGATGTTTTTTGCACCTACAGGTAAGCCTTAGGCCCCTGTCAGACGTGCGGTCCGGACCGTATGTCCACTTTTTCATCCATCCGTTTGCGGATGAAAAAGGGACATACATTGGTCCCTATGTGATTGTGGGTGTCCGCGGATAAACATCCGCTGACACCCGTAATCACCCGCCTCCGCAAAGATCCGATTTTGCGGACGGAAGTAAACTCTATTTTTTCTTCCGTCTGCGGATCAGATCGGATGAACACGGATACACGGTTCGTGTTCATCTGATCCCCCATAGGGGAGAGCGGACAAAAGACAGGGCGGTCCCTGCACAGTGTGCGGAGACCGCCCTGTCATCCGACGGCTCAGCGGGGATTTACGGAGCGATCCCCGCTGAGCTTACGGACACACGGAGGCGCATCTTTACGGATCCGCCCCGTGTGAAAGGGCCCTTAATCTAGGCACAAAAAAAAAAATCTATCCCCTATTTTGTAGCTGCTATAAAAACTTTCATCGCTCATTGCGATTTTTTTTACCAAAAATATGTGGAAGAATACATATCGCCTAAACTGAGGAGAAACTTTGTTTTAAAAAAAAAAAAAATTGACATTATAGCAAAAAGTAAAAAAGTGTTTTTTTTTTTAAACTTGTCCCTCTTTTGTTTATAGCTCAAAAAAAAAAAAAAAACAGAGGTGATCAAATACCACCAATAGAAAGCTCTATTTGTGGGGGAAAAAATTATAACATTTTCATTTGGGTACAGTGTTGCATGACTGCGTAATTGTCACAGTGGTGCAGTGAGTAGCACTTTCGCCTAGCAGTAAAAGGGTCGCTGGTTCGAATCCCGACCACGACACCATCTGCCTGGAGTTTGCATGTTCTCCCTGTGCCTGCGTGGGTTTCCTCCGGGTACTCCGGTTTCCTCACACACTCCAAAGACATGCTGGTAGGTAAATTGGATCTTGTCCAAATTGGCCCAGTATATATATGTATATCTGTGTGTATGACTGTGTGTCCCAAGCGTGTCACGATCCTACGGGGTAAAATGACCGCACCAGCCAAGCAGACTCTGGCTGGAAAAAGCGCCCAGAGGCGATTCAGTTCGCATGAGTAGCGCTATACAAGTCATTCATTCAAAGTGTGACAGCGCTGAAAGCTGAAAAATGGCCTGGGCAGGAAGGGGGTGAAAGTGCCCTGTAGGTAAGTGGTTAAAGGAACCTATTTAGAAAAAAAAAAAAAAAAAAAAAAACCTTCACAACCCCTTTAACTCTGATTGAATTACACATACTAAAATATCTCATCTTGTATTAAAGTAATTAAAAAAAAAAAATAATAAGATACAAAATACTGTATACGATATGCAAAAGATAAAAAAAAAAAATAACAGGCTAGAATAGAACTCCCTCGGGAGGAAGATTCCTGTCCCCCTCTAGGCCACTAATACTCTTTCTCTGGCCTCTAAATGCAGGGGATGAAGTCTACAGCCGAGTTCTATCACTGCAAGAGGCCCAAGTGGGGTCCATGTTTACACTTTCCTCCAAAAGTGAAAGAATGTAACAACGTGAGAATGAAAACATTAAAGTATCAATTTACATCAGCAGAACCAGCAATAATGTGGCACTCCATGAAGCTCTGGTTATAACCGGGGAGGGGGGGGAAAGTTACCCCGGCCAAACAGCCTGTATGAAAACCCCTATCAGTTTCAAAGCGGCCCTTCCTTATGGGTCACATACCTGCTTGAAAAGAGGGACTGCAGTTTCATGTGTTACAAAGATTTCCTGTCTGGTTAATGTCTAAATATTTTCGCAGTGACCCAGCTGTCAGGATAAAAAAAATAAAAAATAAAATAAAAAAGGGGAATATACTGACTGTCAGCGAGTCAACCAGAATACCTACTCCCCCCTCCACCATGGGTTCCTCCCTACTGCACACATCAGGCGGTGTGGAATACCTTTTCAACACAGAAAGCTATAAAAGTATATTGCCTTTTCTTTAGGTGTTCCTTCTGCACAAGTGACTGTGGTGACAGGGTCACTTTAAAAGAACTGTGAGGGTATGTACAGCCTTCACAATATATGTCTGAATCACATCTATGCTGATCTCCTGGTATGTTCCAACAACTAGGCTATATGTACTTTCATCAGCTTACATGTGTCGGTTACATGCTATGTACTTTGGGCAGTGCTCAAAATTTTTGGGAAGAAAATCAACTGCAGCCGACACTGCGCCCCCCCCCCCCCATCAACCGCAGCCGACACCGCGCCCCCCCCCCATCAACCGCAGCCGACACCGCCCCCCCCCCCATCAACCGCAGCCGACACCGCGCCGCCCCCCCATCAACCGCAGCCGACACCGCGCCCCCCCCCCATCAACCGCAGCCGACACCGCGCCCCCCCCCCCATCAACCGCAGCCGCGCCCCCCCCCCCCCCCATCAACCGCAGCCGGCAGCCGCGCCCCCCCCCCCCCATCAACCGCAGCCGCGCCCCCCCCCCCATCAACCGCAGCCGCGCCCCCCCCATCAACCGCCGCCGCGCCCCATCAACCGCCGCCGCGCCCCCCATCAACCGCAGCCGCGCCCCCCCATCAACCGCGCCCCCCATCAACCGCAACCGCGCCCCCCATCAACCGCAACCGCGCCCCATCAACCGCAACCGCGCCCCATCAACCGCAACCGCGCCCCATCAACCGCAACCGCGCCCCATCAACCGCAACCGCGCCCCATCAACCGCAACCGCGCCCCATCAACCGTAACCGCGCCCCATCAACCGTAACCGCGCCCCATCAACCGTAACCGCGCCCCATCAACCGTAACCGCGCCCCATCAACCACAACCGCGCCCCATCAACCACAACTGCGCCCCATCAACCGTAACTGCGCCCCATCAACCGTAACTGCGCCCCATCAACCGCAGCCACTGTGACAACAGTCAGCATTTAACCAGCACCACCCCCCTCCTGACCGCTCGTTGTCGGACCGGCACATACCCATCATGATAGCCCATGTGTCAATGCACACTATAGGCATTTTCAAGAGTTCGGTGGCAGGGGCGTTTAAAAACAAAAAAATCATCACTTTTTTGGAGAGGAGCTTTTAAGCATTAGGCCTCATTCACACAGGCAGACTCCGTCGCTACGGAGTCCGCCTGCTCCCGTCAGCTCAGCGGGAGATCAGTCCGCAGATCTCCGCTGAGCCGACGGATGACAAGCTTCTCTCTGCTCACTGAGCGGGGAGGGGCTTGTCGGGCACCGCTGTCCTCCTATGGAGCGACCTGATGAAAACGGACAGCTTGTCCGTTTTCATCCAATCCTACCCGATCCGATGCGCATGGACGGATGGGGACGTGGCCCCCATACGTCTGTTTTTAGCGGATCTGATGTCAGCCGACGTGTCTCCGCTGACATCCAACGCTCCATAGCGATGCATGGAGCAGCCATTCAGGTCCGTGACAGACGGACCCGAACGGCCCGTAGTGTGAATGCCTTAAAAAGCATAAAAAAAGGCTCAAAAGCTACTTATACTCAGTAACGCTAGGCACGTTCCCGCATTTTTGCATTCGAATGGGCAGAAATCTGGCCAATAGAATGAAGGTCAGACGCGTTAACGCACGTGGGTATTCATTAACGCCCATGCAAAAACGCAGCTTTTTACTACTTCTAAACTACTGTAGGAGAAAAAAGCGTCAAGAGCATACAGTGTGCATATGGCCTTGGTAAATCTATGGGGATGCAGCGGCTGCCTTAATTTGCCATGCCAAGCAGTCCTGAACGCAAAACCGTGTGCGTTGGGCGGGATGCACACCCACATGTCTGTGTCACGAGTACCTTCCCATAGACCGCTTACACACAGCACCCGGCGGCTCTGGATGCATAAACAAAAAAAAAACGTCCAATTCACGGTGTACAGACCTCAGCGCTTGAATGAATGAGGCCCTAAGCTGGAGTTCGGCTTTAAAACGATATCATGCTTTTTCCACGACACCTCAATCCCCTTCTACCAGCACCCTGCAGAAACATTGTGAAGATTTTTTTACATTACGGCTGGGCAGGCGGTTGAAAACGGTTTCTGCGGTGAAGAATTAACAGCCGCCGTTGACTAGGAACAAACAGGTTAAGAGAGTCTCATAAATAACCCCCGGCTAGTTGGTGTAAAGCTTTAAAGATATCAACACTCAGGCCTTAATCCTATAGTGAAGCAGAAACTAATTTAAATTAAATAGCAAGAATACAAGAGCATATTTTGGCACATGATAAATCAGGCTGTTTAAAAATGCATTTGCAAGGGAAATAATTTTAATCGAGGTCGGAGCTTGAGCGAGCGGCTCCACGCGCCCAGACTGACAATGGCCAAGTGTGCAGCTACAACGTGGCTTCAGTCTCCTATTCCCAATCAATATTATCATTTTACCTTAAAGGGGTTGTAAAGGTACAATTTTTTTTTCCCTAAATATCTTCCTTTACCTTAGTGCAGTCCTCCTTCACTTACCTCGTCCTTCCATTTTGCTTTTACACGTCCTTATTTCTTCTGAGAAATCCTCACTTCCTGTTCTTCTGTCTGTAACTCCACACAGTAATGCAAGGCTTTCTCCCTGGTGTGGAGTGTCATGCTCGCCCCCTCCCTTGGACTACAGGAGAGTCAGGACGCCCACTAACACACAGCTCCTTTCTCTATCTGCAACGTAGAGAGCGTCCTGACTCTCCTGTAGTCCAAGGGAGGGGGCGAGCACGACACTCCACACCAGGGAGAAAGCCTTGCATTACTGTGTGGAGTTACAGACAGAAGAACAGGAAGTGAGGATTTCTCAGAAGAAATAAGGACATTTAAAAGCAAAATGGAAGGATGAGGTAAGTGAAGGAGGACTGCACTAGGGTAAAGGAAGCTATTTAGGAAAAAAAATTGTACCTTTACAACCCCTTTAACCACTTAAGGACCCCTTCACGCCGATATACGTCGGCAGAAGGGCACGGCTGGGCACAGGCACGTTGCCTTTAAGAGCCAAGCCGCGGGGTGGCACGCTCGCGACCCAGTCCAAAGCTCCGTGACAGCGACGATCACGCCCCCCTACAGTAAGAATCACTACCTTAGAGCACACTTAACCCCTTAGCGCCCCCCTAGTGGTTAACCCCTTCACTGCCATTGCCATTTTCACAGTAATGAGTACATTTTTATAGCACTTTTCGCTGTGAAAATGACAACGGTCCCAAAAATTTGTCAAAAGTGTCCGCCATAATGAAACAGTCACGAAAAAAAAAAAAAAGATCGCTGCCATTACTAGTAAAAAAATAAATAAAATTTAATTAACCACTTAAGGACCGGACCAATATGCTGCTAAATGACCCAAGGGGTTTTTACAATTCGGCACTGCATCGCTTGAACAGACAATTGCGCGGTCGTGCGACGTGGCTCCCAAACAAAATTGGCGTACTTTTTCCCCACAAATAGAGCTTTCTTTTGGTGGTATTTGATCACCTCTGCGGTTTTTATTTTTTGCGCTATAAACAAAAATAGAGCAATTTTGAAAAAAATGCAATATTTTTTACTTTTTGCTGTAATAAATATCCCCCAAAAACATATCTAAAAAATTTTTTTTTCCTCAGTTTAGGCCGATACGTATTCTTCTACCTATTTTTGGTAAAAAAAAAAATAAAAAAAAAATTGCAATAAGCGTTTATCGATTGGTTTGCGCAAAATTTATAGCGTTTACAAAATAGGGGATAGTTTTATTGCATTTTTATAAAAAAAAAAAATTACTACTAATGGCGGCGATCAGCAATTTTTTTCGTGACTGCGACATTATGGCGGACACATCGGACAATTTTGACACATTTTTGGGACCATTGTCATTTTCACAGCAAAAAATGCATTTAAATTGCATTGTTTATTGTGAAAATGACAGTTGCAGTTTGGGAGTTAACCACAGGGGGCGCTGTAGGAGTTAGGGTTCACCTAGTGTGTGTTTACAACTGTAGGGGGGTGTGGCTGTAGGACTGACATCACCGATCGAGTCTCCCTATAAAAGGGATCACTCGATCGATACGCCGCCACAGTGAAGCACGGGGAAGCCGTGTTTACATACGGCTCTCCCCGTTCTTCAGCTCCGGGGAGCGATCGCAACGGAGCGGCTATAAACGAATAGCCGCGCCATGGTCCCGGATCGCTCCCCGAGGGAATCCGACCGCCGCAAATACCAGGGGGGGTCCCGATCGGACCCCCGACCCACGTCTAGGCAGGGACGTACAGGTACGCCAATGTGCCTGTACGTGCCATTCTGCCGACGTAAATGTACATGCGGCGGTCGGGAAGTGGTTAATAAAAATGCCATAAATCTATCCCCTATTTTGTAAACACTATACATTTTTCGCAAACCAATCAATAAACGCTTATTGCGATTTTTTTTCACCAAAAATATGTAGAAGAATACGTATCGGCCTAAACTGAGAAAAAAAAAAAGTTTTTTTTTTATATCTTTTTTGGGGATATTTATTATAGCAAAAAAGTTAAAATTTTAGCATTTTCTCAAAATTGTCGCTCTTTTTTTTGTTTATAGCGCAAAAAATACAGGCAACAAGCCAGGGGATGCAGGCGGCGAGCCAGGGGGCGCAGGCGACAAGGCGGCGAGCCATGGGGCGCATGCGACAAGGTTCTGGGGTCCAACGGAAGCCCTCCCCGCATTAGATAGCCCCCTCTGGAAAGCTCTCTCCCGAGAGTGTTACCGCGTGGGCGCGCTCCTGTGTCATACACTCGGCGTCCGTAGATGGCGAGTGTATGACTTGGCCCCACCCCCCCGGTGCCCACGTCATTGGATTTGATTGACAGCAGCGGAAGCCAATGGCTGCGCTGAAATCTATCCAATGAAGAGCCATGGAGAGAGCGACGCGGGATTGCGCCCACAGAAATTCGGGACTCGGGTAAGTAAAACGGGGGGGCTGGACACTGCAAGGTGTTTTTTCACCTTAATGCATAGGATGAAAAAAACACAAGCCTTTACAACCCCTTCAAAGGAGAAGGTTGTATTTCTCCTGTGGATCACAGTTCGTTCTGCACTCCCTTTAACAGTTTTCAGCTGACAGCGGGCAAACACAAAAAGCAGGACTCTGGAGCGCGCCCTCAGGGTAACCCCCCAGGAAGAGCGCTTTTCCCAGGGGGTCTACCAATGCGAGGAGGAGCTGCAAGCGCCGCCGGGGAACCCCAGAAGACGAGGTTTGGGGCTACACTGTGCAAAACAAACTGCACAGTGGAGGCAAGTATGCGTTTTTTTTTTTTAATATATATAAATCACTCTTACGGTGCCAAAGTCCCTGGTGAGTCATTTTAAAGCGGAGTTCCACCCAAAAATGGAACTTGTGCTTTTGGGAATCCTCTCCCCCTCTGTTGTCACATTTGGCACCTTTCAGGGGGAGGGGGAAGCAGATACCTGTCTAATACAGGTATTTTTCTCCCACTTCCTGACATAGATAGCTGAGCCCCCTGCAGCTGTCTACGCCACTTCCGGCACCTCCTCCGCCCCCCCCAATGTCTTCTGGGAGACACACAGGTCCCAGAAGACAACAGGGACCATTCAGATCACGCAGCACAACTTGCGCATGTGCAGCAGGGAACCAGGAAGTAAGGCTGCATTCACACCCGAGTGGTCGGTCGTTATTTCCGGTGTTTTTTTCTGGCGTTTTGTCGCGCGTATTCATGCTTATTTGCGCGTTTGCATACAGCGTTGTCCGACGTTTTTGTACTTCGACGTTTTTTATTTTAGCCAATAGGAAAAATTATCATCTTTTCATCACTTGTTGCTATGTTGGTAGATTTTTTTAATCTTCTGCATGGGCGACAAGTTCTATTGATTAAAGCGACGAAACGCCCGTAGCAAACGCCCGTTGTCGCGCAAGTCGCTTGAATCAAGCGTTTCCATTACTTTCTATGGGAAATGGAAACGCTCAAATACGCCCAAACTGCCCGATACGCGCGACAAAAAAGGGTCCGGGACTTGTTTGAGCTTCAGGCGATCGTCGTTTCAGCGTTCGGCGTTGAGATGTGAACAGTCTCTATAGAGACTAATGTAATTTTGACCCTCCGGCGTATTGTAGCGTCGCGCTTCAGGCGTTAAAAACGCCTAGGTGTGAATGGAGCCTCAAGCCACAAGGCTTCACTTCCTGATTCCCTTACCGAAGATGGCAGCACCAGCAAGCCGAGGGACTGATTGGCTTCGGCTGCCGGCATCACGGGAGCCCTGGACAGGTAAGTGTCCTCATTTTAAAAGTCAGCACTACAGTATTTGTAGCGGCCGACTTTAAAAAAAAAATTGGAGGAACTCTGCTTTAATGAAAGCAGCAGAAAGATCAAACACAAGTTTCAAAGTTACATAAGCATGTATGAAATGTTAGCGATTGGGGTTAGCTCTGCTTTATTATAGAAAAAACAAATGGCATACTTGTTCTTTTACGAAATCTCAGGCCAATCCATCAGTCTCTGGTAAACTCCTAAACGCTCCTCTGAATGACAGACTAGGCCTGAGATTTTACTCCAGCGCTCGTTTATAATCACATCTGGCCTGTAAAAAATCTGCGCTCTGCGGCCTCCGGAGCACTGAAAGACGTTCCCTGCTGGCTCTGGGTGATCTCACCGGCCTCAGTTTACACAGTGTCAGATTACTGGGCCCTAACTTGGGGGGGGGGGGGAACACTTCAGGACAAGTGCTTTAACCCTTCACAGGCCGGCGCAGCTCATCTGGCTCCAAAACGCCGGAAGGTCGAAGGTCAGCAAACATTTTCGGTAACAGGATCGCTGACAGTCTGGAGGAATGCCATGATTGGAACTCTCTATGAATGTTGATTTATTTATACTCTCTTGTGGCTGTTCCAGCTCTTACGTGGGTGAAAAATTATTACAGAGAGGGCGTTTGTTGGGGAAATGCTCTGGAATCATGGGACCGAGAACAAAACAAAAAAAAGACTAAGATCCTGCATGAGGCAACAGTTAATGATCTTCAAATTACAGCAGATCTTCAGTCAAGACAAAGCGTCTTCCCATAGGCAGAAATATCAGGTTACCTGGACTTGGCGTTTACTTTAACTGTGCGCTGGAAAAGGCCCCGGACTTTAAAACCGTTTTAACCGTTTGCCATACTTAGGTTTTTTTTTTAAATGTCCTGGACTTTAACTGGTTTAAAAAGTTTAAAAAAAAAAAAAAAAAAAAAAAAAAAAGTTGAGCAGGGTATTTTTTTTTGATCGGCTGTTTGTTAACCCCCTTCCCGCCGATCGCACACATATATGCAGCCTTACAGAAGTTGGCTTTTTTCCTTTGGGCCGAATATATGGATATCTTCCCTTTGTGCTGGGAGCGTGCTGCGCAGCGCGCTCCCAACGTGGAGACCGAGCTCTTACCAAGAGCCCTGGATCCTTTTTTTTTTTTTTTTGTATTTGATGGGTACATAGTTGGCTCCATCCTCTAAATCATGCACCTACAGTAGGTCTCTATATCGTAGCACCTTCTCTTTTATCCTCAAAAAGAGGAATATAAACCTCTCAAAGACAGATCAGAGCAGCCCATCCAGTACCCCCTCCCCCTACAAAAAAAAAAAAAAAAAAAAAGAAAATTACTTCTCTTCCCTTCCTTCTTTTCCCCCCCCTTCCCCTTCCTTCTCCCCCCCCTTCCTTCTTTTTCCCCCCTTCCTTCTTTTTCCCCCCTTTGTGTATTGTTTACCCCTTTTAATGTGTATCCCATTTCTTTCTCAGTGCCCATATATATCTTGTACTAACGATCAGGACCCAAGTACTGTTATAGACAAAAGGTGACCTGGCCAAAGATGGGTGGAGGCGATACTCAGTCCCCAATAGTATGTAGTGCTGTCGGCTCCAGGTCACCTGGACACTGTAATAGCCTCCGATTGGCTATCACAGTGATTAGTCACTGTGAGGCCACCCCCTGTGTTTACTTCCTCTTTTGAATAAAGAGAATGATGCATTGTATCTCCCTCTCCTTGCAGGAGAGGAAAATGTAAAACAGGATTTCTCCAGAGCTTCTCCCATCCTTTGGAACGCCCTACCCCAATCTGTCCATCTTTAGACGATCCCTGAAAACCCTTCTCTTTAAACAACTTAAGACCCGGACCATTATGCAGGTAAAAAGGACCTGGCCAGTTTTTGCGATTTGGCACTGCGTCGCTTTAACTGACAATTTGCGCGGTCGTGCGACGTGGCTCCCAAACAAAATTGACGTCCCTTTTCCCCCACAAAAAGAGCTTTCTTTTGGTGTTTTTTTTTTGCGCTATAAACAAAAATAGAGCGACAATTTTGAAGAAAAAAAAATATGTTTTACTTTTTGCTATAATAAATATCCCCAAAAAAGGATATAAAAAAATGTTCTTCCTCAGTTTAGGCCAATACGTATTCTACCCATTTTTGGTTAAAAAAAAAAAGCCTTTGATTGGTTTGTGCAACATTTATAGAGTTTACAAAATAAGGGGATAGTTTTATGGCATTTTTATTAATTGTCATTTTATTTTTTACTACTAATGGCGGCGATCAGCGATTTTTTTTTAGTGACTGCGACATTATGGCGGACACAGACAATTTTGACAAATTCTTGGGACCACTGTCATTTTCACAGCGAAAAGTACTATAAAAATGCACCGATTACTGTGAAAATGACAATTGCCGTTTAGGAGTTAACCACTAGGGGGCGCTGTAGGGGTCAAGTGTGACCTTGTGTGTGTTTCTAACTGTAGGGGGGTGTGGCTGGACGTGTGACATCAGTGATTGTCGTTCCCTATATCAGGGAACCATCAATCACTGACACTGCCACAGTGAAGAACAGGAAGGTTTGTTTACACTCACCTCTCCCCGTTCTTCAGCTCCTGTGACCAATCACGGGACACCGGCGGTGATCGGGTCCCGGCGCTTCGGACCGGGTCGCACGCGCGACCCACGGCTGGTCTCTTAAAGGCGGCGTGCCCAGCCATGCCATTCTGCTGACGTATATCGGCGTTAGGCGGTCCTTAAGTGGTTAAAGAAGCCTATCCTGCTTCTATACAACACTGTTTTGCTTCCTCCATCAGCTCATCCCCCCAAAGCTATTACAATCTAGGAGGAAGGATCAAATGATACAAAAGGTAAGCTCTAATGAGCAGGGCCCTCGATTCCTCTTGTACCAAATTGTAATGCAACTATAATGTCTGCTTTCATTTTGTTAAGCGCTGTGCAAACTGTTGGCGCTATATAAATCCTGTACAAACCAAAGTGTGTAATAAAAAAAAATTGAAAATAAATAAAATGGAAAAAAAGGAAGGATCAAGGTTTGCCAGGGTTAGTGTAAAGCCTCGTACACACGATCGGATTTTCAGACAACAAATGTGTGATGGACGCGTTTTGTCGGAAGATCCGACTGTTTGTACTCTCCATCGGACAATTGTCGCAATTTCCGAAAACAAATGTTTTATAGCACGCTTTAAAATTTTCCAACAAATGTATCTTGTCGGATTATCCGATCGTGTGTGTACACAAGTCCATTGGAAAAAAATGTAAAAGTACAAAACACGCATGCTCAGAAGCAATGCTAACCATAAGACAACATTAGCAGAAGTTGACCAAAGATTGGCGCTAAAGAGTTGAAAAAACGACATAGTTTTGTGTATGGCTGAAAAAGTTCTGCCGTCTGTATGCAGAACAAGTTCACGGCCAACATCCTTCGCACAAAATTCCAAGGATTTGTCCGCTGGCAATCCGATCGTGTGTATGAGGCTCAACACAGACCTGGCACTGAACTAGATGAAATCTTGACCTAGCTTTTTTTTTTTTACTTAAAAACTTTAGTTTTTCTTTAATGATTATTAATTATTATTTATTTTTTTACACACTTTGTTTGTTTACCTCTTTCTCCCCTCCAAGGAGAAAACGATGCACTGCATTATACAATGTATCCTTTATACAAACGCACCTTTCTCTCCATTCACAAGAGGAAGAAAACACAAGGGTGGGCTTATGTAGTGACCGATACAGCCTCTGATACGCATGAAGACCCTCTTTACATGAGGCCGCATATTGGCGTTCTGTACGCGGGAAGGGGTTAAAGAATACGTTTGATTGTTTTCAGGGAAAAAAAGAGGTGACAGTACAATAGGCAACCACAATAACTTAGAGAAAAAAAAAATGGGGAAAAGGGAACCCAAAAGTAAACCCTGTTCAAACTTTAACGGCACAGTAAACAATAGGGATACATAATAAAAAAAAAAAAAAAAAAAAAGATAGAAAAAAGGACAAATACATAAAAAAACATACAAGATGAGAACCCGAGTGCATCAATGCTTTCATAAAAATGGATGTGTTATAACCAATTATAAATTTATGTTTTTGTTTTCATATAGCGAGTTCCTTTTTTGCATTTGCAATCATTGTATCCTGAACTGCATCCTGAAGAAGCTCAACAGTGAAATGCGTTGATGCACTCGGGTTCTCATCATATAATATGTATGTACATGTAGGGCTGGGAAAAAAATCGATTTGAATCAAGTTGCGAGGGCAAATCGATTCAAATTTTGATCAAATCAATTTTTTCCCCCCCCATAGGTTGGCGCTCCGCGGGCTAGGTCGAAGCCTCGCCTAAAAAAAAAAAAAAACACTGCCTGCAGCTCGCTGCGATCCTGGGAAAAGGCCGGACGTCGCTCGCAGCCTTTTCCCAGGATCGCTGAGAGCAGGATTTTTTAGGCGAGGCCGTGGCTTCGGTCTAGTCCGTGGGACTAGGCCGAAGCTGGGGCCTCGTCTTAAAAAAAAAATACTGCCTGCAGCTCGCTGCGATCCTGGGAAAAGGCCGCGAGTCCGGACGCCGCCAGCAGCCTTTTCCAAAGGATCTCGGGTTTTTTTTTTAGGCGAGGCCGTGGCTTCGGGCCAAGTCCGCGGCTCTTTCCCAGGATCGCGGTGGACTAGGCCGAAGCTGCGGCCTCGCAAAAAAAAAAAAAAAAAAAAAACACAACCTTGATTCGTTTAGATTTTAAATCGCCCAGCCCCATCTATATGTATGATTTTTAACATTCATATAGTCCTTATATTTCATGTATGTGTCCTTTTTCTATTACATTTTTTTTTATGTATCTCTATTGTTTACTGCGCCGTTAAAGTCCGAACAGGGTTTACTTTTGGGCTCCCTTTTTTTCTCTAATATATTATTTACGGATGTTGGCAATGTGCGCGCCGTTTTTTCTATTTCTCGCAAACACAATAAACATCCATATATACGATAAAGTGCAATATACGAGATTTGCTAGCGCTATAGCAAAGGAACACCCAAGTTTGATGAACAAATGACATTATTATTGTCAATGACATTACTGGTAAGAAGTGGAAGCCAATCCACAGAGATAGGAGAATTATCAATATTACTTACTTGCTGTACTTCACTTTCACCATTTGAAATTTTCTCTGTATATACAAATGAATTGAATATTTTCTGAAACACAAAAGAAAAAAAAAAGAAGTGTAAGTACATGAGAAGCACAGAATATAGGCAGGTTTATTTATATAGGTAATGAACTACAATTCCCAGGACTGCCCAACGCCACGAGGTTTACTCGCTAAAAAGTTATACTGTACAAGGTTTTACATGTTAACCCCTTTCTAGACTCGGCGCTCGATCCCAGCTAGTTATCTCCCCCCTTCCCCCGCTCCTTCAACCTTTCTGCTCCCAGAGACTTTCTTTTACATGTCAACATGAACATTTTAGGCATGATGATTGGTTAAAACCCTCAAACGTTCCATCTAAATGTCTGAAACCAGAGACACTGGAGAATAAAATGGCAGTAGCTGCAGTTTTTTTTATGTCACATAATATTAGCAAAACGGTTTATCAAATACATTGGTCCCCAGGTGGCTACCCATCCCCCCCCCCCCGCCCTTTTTAATAATTTTTGTTTTTGGTCCCCCGCTTCTCAATTAGCAGCGGCAGCCCCCCCCCCCCCCCCCCCCCGGTTCTCTGCTCCAGCGGGCCAATGCCTGAAGCTGTGCAAGGGGCCTCATAATTCCTGGTGGTGGCCCTGCTTATGGGTATGGGGATCCCCTGCCGTTTCCATGGGCCGGGGCTCAGATGACGTCACTCCTGTCCCATGCATGCAAGGGAGTTCATGTCGGCATTGATGAAGTACACTGCAGACAGGCAGGCAAGCAACTTTAATGCGGAAGACACATAGCATGTTTCTTCTGCATTAAAAATCCTGTCTGCTCTCATCTTACATTTTGTTGTCCGCTGAAAAAAAAAAAAAAATTAAAAAAGCCAGCAGCTACAAATACTGCAGCTGGTGACTTTTAATATTAAGACACTTACCTGTCCTGGAGTCCAGCGCCATCCGCAGCAGAGGACGAGCGATCGTTCGTCACTCTGCTGCTCCCCCCGCCATCCTCGGTGAGGGAACCAGGAAGTGAAGCGCTCCGGCTTCACTGCCCGGTTCCCTACGGCGCATGCGCGAGTCGCGCTACGCCTGCCGATTGGCTCCCGCTGTGTACTGGGAGCCGAGTGTTCCCAGAACACTATGGGGGTGACAGGAGGTGACGTCATGCCCGCAGTCTGCCCGAGACTGTGTGGCGGGAAGTGGGTGCAAATACCTGTCTTTGCACCCCCCTCCCCCCTGAAAGGTGTCAAATGTGACACCGGAGGGGGGGGGAGGTTTCCGATCAGCGGGAGTTCCACTTTAGGGTGGAGCTCCGCTGTAAAGCGGAACTTTACCCATAATAACAAAATATTGTTCTTTAACAAAGCTCATACATTCCACATTAGTAATTATGCTACCAAAGTTAGTGTGCACTGTAAATTGCCTCTGGGCTTCAGAAAAATGTCCGCCTCTTGTAAGAAGAAACAGGAGCAGTTCTTATAAGAGGCGGACATTTTTCTGAAGCCCAGAGGCCCTGCACAGCAGTGAATCTTTAGATTGTCAGCAGATCGGCCTCTACAAATATTGGCACAGTGCCTAAAAATAGAGAGAGCAACCGAGCATGTGCAGAGCCGGGTGAGACAGGATTTCAAACAGTATTGGCTCTTATTTTTAATATTTTACATAACTATACCTGTTAAAAAGGGGCCGGCCTGAAGTGATCTAGCAGGATTTAATTTTCTGACGAAGGTAAAATTCCACTTGAAGAATAATGAGTATAATCTAAGCAGTGACTGTGCCCTTTGAACCTGTCAGATGTACCCCCCGGGCATACAGGCACCATATGATTACACCATTGCTATAGATGCCGCCCCTCCCTTCCTCCCCCTTTAAATGGTAAAATTCAGCCCATCTCCATCCTCGAAGGAGAACTCTTACATGTTTATTGGAGATTTTTCTCTTTGTTTCTTCCTGCTCCAGTGTCCCTTTAAAAAGGTCTGAACAACCAGGGGGCAGGAAGGATCTGCGCTCAAGTGACCACTGTAATTGGCTGCCAGTAACAACATGATTGGAAGCTGGTCCGGCCGGCCTCCAATTGTTAGTTGGGATTTTGACAGCTTGGGGAGCGCGCAGTAAAAGCGCTTTCAGCGCAGAAACACCATTCGCCCAGTGAGGCAAATATAAAAGCACACCCTTTTGCCAACGCACATGTGTTAAGCGGGGGCGGCAGGTTAACCACTTCAGCCCCGGACCATTTTGCTGGTCAATGACCGGGCCACTTTTTGCGATTCGGCACTGCGTCGCTTTAACTGACAATTGCGCGGTCGTGCGACGTGGCTCCCAAACAAAATTGGCATCCTTTGTTTCCCACAAATAGAGCTTTATTTTGGTGGTATTTGATCACCTCTGCGGTTTTTATTTTTTTGCGCTATAAACAAAAATAGAGCGACAATTTTGTGTAAAAAAAAAAAAAAAAAAAAAGAATATTTTTAAACTTTTTGCTATAATAAATATCCCCCAACACTAAATAAAAATAAAAAAATTTCCCTCAGTTTAGGCCGATACGTATTCTACCTTTTTTTTTTTTTACGAAAATCGGAATAAGCGTTTGACTGGTTTGCGCAAAAGTTATAGCGCCTACAAAATAGGGGATAGCTTTATGGCATTTTTATTATTTTTTTTTTTTTTTTTTTTTACTAGTAATGGCGGCGATCTGCAATTTTTATCGGTACTGCGACCTTATGGCGGACACTTCGGACACTTGACACATTTTTGCCAGAGAGCCTCGGGAACACA
Source organism: Rana temporaria (assembly GCF_905171775.1). NCBI lineage: Eukaryota > Metazoa > Chordata > Amphibia > Anura > Ranidae > Rana > Rana temporaria. The sequence continues at coordinate 197,528,053 of NC_053495.1, forward strand.
CAAAAAGGTCAGAGGACAGCTCGGTTAACCTCGGGAAACATCAAAAAGGCTCGGGAATGGCAAATTTCTGAGTTTTTCCCGATCATTTCCGAACGGCTACGATCGGCTGCTGTGCTCCCCCCCACCTCAGGCCAAACGCAGTACTGCACACCGCTTTGGCTTGAATACTGCTCGTTTTGCGAGACAACACTCGCAAACAGAGTTCGGATTTAAAAAAAAGTGCTCGTATTGCGAAACGCTCGTTAACCACGTTACTCGCAAGCAACGTGGTTAAAGACCATTTCGCAATACAAACTATTAAAAAAAAAATCCTGACACTGTTTGCGAGTGTTGTCTCGCAAAACGAGCAGGATTCAAGCCTCTGTGGTTTGGCTAGAGGTGGTGGGGGGGGGGGGGGGGTCGTTGGTGGCACTCTGAGCAGTTCTGAGCTGCTCGGAAACTCAGTTCCTGAGTGTATCCAAGCTGCTCCAAATGTTTTCAGAGTCTCTCCGGCGCCCACCCCCACCACTGGCCACATGCTGTACTGCATACAGAAGTCACTGTGGAACGAATTATCTTAGTTTCCACTGACTTTTATGGGAAAACTCGCTTTGATATGAGAGTGCTTTGGATTACAAGCATTCTCCTGGAACGGATTATGTTCCACTGTAGTTGGGCATTTTTTGTAGCTGCCCCTGAACTCTCCTCTGTTATCAGTACATTGTACACAGGGTCGTTTTTAGGCAGTTGAGTTTAGAAGCATTTTTTGGAACGCAAAAAGGGGAACCCGCACCCAATTTGCAATGGTGTGAACCCAGCCTAAAATCGTTGTTTCCGGACATACTTTTTTTTTACATCAATGTGCATTATAGCGATCCATTCATGACAATAGTGTATAAAAATGTATTATTGCTAATATTTCACATAAAAATGTGCGCAGAAACGTGAATCAAGCAACAACAAAAAAATAAAAAAAGGAAACATTACGACAATTCAAAATATGTATTTAAACGCACTATTTTCCCTGAAAACCCGTTTCTCTCCAACCCAAACAAATTTGTTAAATGTCACGAACGTTCAAAATCAACCAACAACATCTCCAAGTAGACCCAAACGTCTTTTTAAAAATAAAAAAAACGCACCTTCACAATAGGAACTGACGCCAAACTCTCCCTATTCGAGTGTAGCGGCGTTCTGGTTTTCATTTAACTTGCGCTGCCGAGGTAAAAACCTATTGGCCAAACTGCCATATTTTTTTTTTTTTTTTTTTTTTTTTTACAGATGGCCAAAAACCAGTAAATCCGTGTTAAATAAGAAATGTACCATTTTATGGAAGAGGACAAAAAAATAAAAAAAAGTCAGAGGCAAGCCGCAGTTCACAGATAACGTCTCTCAGTTCTTCCCTAAGGCTACAAAATAATTGCATGCAGAGTGCCAGAAACGTGCCCGGCTCCTTGGTTTACAGGCAAAGTCGAGAGAGAAGAATACTTGATTTTTTTTTTTTACTTGTGAAAACACAGCAAATTATATCATAATAAATATTAAATTAAAATCAAACTTTAAAAAAAAGGTCATCTTTAGGGGATTGTGATCTGAAACAATAGTGCATAAGACACATTATTATGTCTATGCATTGGGCAATGCTGACCAAATGGCAGCCAATCAGGCGGATGTGAATGAGCCCCTCAGGAAAGTCACGGTGGTAGGTTGCTCAGTACTAGGGTACAATATTTTTATTTATTTTATTTAAATCCGTTTTTATTTTATGTACATCCGTTTTAATTTTATGTACATCCGTTTTAATTTTATGTACATCCGATTTTATTTTATGTACATCCGATTTTATTTTATGTACATCCGATTTTATTTTATGTACATCCGATTTTATTTTATGTACATCCGATTTTATTTTATGTACATCCGATTTTATTTTATGTACATCCGATTTTATTTTATGTACATCCGATTTTATTTTATGTACATCCGATTTTATTTTATTTACATCCGATTTTATTTTATTTACATCCGATTTTATTTTATTTACATCCGATTTTATTTTATTTACATCCGATTTTATTTTATTTACATCCGATTTTATTTTATTTACATCCGATTTTATTTTATTTACATCCGATTTTATTTTATTTACATCCGATTTTATTTTATTTACATCCGATTTTATTTTATTTACATCCGATTTTATTTTATTTACATCCGATTTTATTTTATTTACATCCGATTTTATTTTATTTACATCCGATTTTATTTTATTTACATCCGATTTTATTTTATTTACATCCGATTTTATTTTATTTACATCCGATTTTATTTTATTTACATCCGATTTTATTTTATTTACATCCGATTTTATTTTATTTACATCCGATTTTTTAAATTTTATTTAAATCCGATTTTTTAAATTTTATTTAAACAAAGAAAGAGCTCCACTAGTGTGAGAACGTCAAACACACCAAAGTTTATTCAAATAAAGCTTCATACTTACAATATATACACGTAAAATCAGCTTAAAAGCATCAACCAGAACGCTGGCAAGAAATAGAGGTGAAAGTCAAGTCAGCGATATCTCACCACACTGCACCTGCCAATTTAGCTTAAAAGGTCTCTCACTGTAGTAAAATGTTCCTACTAATTGCCGCACAGCCACTTCCAGACGCGTTTTGTCATCTTATATTTGTCCTGGGATTACCAGGACAAAGTCAAAATGACGAAACGCGTTGGAGCGTGGCTGTGTGGCAATTCGCAGGAACCTTTTACTACAACGAGAGGGACGCTCGGCAGACCTTTTGGCTGGCTTCTGTTGGACCGACCGCCGTACACACGAGCGGAATGATTAATAGAAAGCGGCTGACATTCGGCCCATGTGTACTAGGTTTGACCCCCTAGACCTGATGAATATTTAATCCTTGCAATGCTGGGAAAGGGGGGGGGGGCACACTACGAGGGTAGTCATTTTGTAAAACCTGGAGTTGGGCATTGAAGAAGAATTCCAGGTATGGTTATTTTGTAGTTACATTGGTCCCAGCGTACCATACCCAATTCCCGAACATTAGGTGTAAAAAAAATAAAAGTACAGTAAAACCTTGCTTTGCAAGCATAATTCATTCCAGAATGCTTGTAAACCAAAGCACTTGTATATCAAAGCATTTTTTTTTTTACAGGGTATAAAAGAGAAGAGAGGAACCTCTAAGTGTAGCAATAAGTTGCTAAATGTTGTACCTTCATTAAATGTAACCATATTGCTACACTTAGAGGCGCCTCTCTTTTTTTTTTATACGCCGATGTAACATGACGCTACTCTTATATTAAGACATCGCTTGTATATCAAGGCATTAAAACATTTTGCTCGTCTTGCAAAACGCTCTCAAACCAAGTTACTCTCAAACCAAGGTTTTACTGTAGTTAGTTCCATCTTTTGATATTTCATACTTTAATTCGAAAATGGTGACTTGAGCACCAAGATGATTAGAGCAGAAGAAGTAAAACCTAAAACGTGTTTTCTTCCTTCAGGAAACAGTTAAAGGCCCTGTGAGCGTCAGTCATTTCAATTTTTTTTTATTCTGTGCAATCAGGGACAGAAAAGGCTTCTGAAAAATTGCCAAAAAGTAATCAGCGAGGCAGAGGGTTACCGGCAGAGGTTAGACGGAGGCGAAAGGCCAGGGAAATGGGTACCACATGTTGAAGACAGAGGATTTAGCTGTGTAATTTGACTAAAGCAAAGCTGGTCACACTGCTAGCAGGCGACCTTTTACACCGCGCTCTTATCCGCGGCGTAAAAATAAAACAGATGAGTACTGTACTGGAGGGACTGCGGGGAGAACATCAGAGCTCACTATGAGGGACAAAAACTGCAGCACAAATCCTGAAGGGGTACTGAAGGCTTCATAGCGGCGTTTTTCTGCATTGGGCCTTGTTCATACAAGATCACCACCATCCGGCATCGCCATGGCTTCAGGGAGGCTCCCACTTGGCAGAAAGAGTGCCCACCAACGACACAATTTAAGGGGCCTGTGGAGGCTTTCAGGGTGGCGTCACACTAACCGTGTGAATTAAAAAAAAAAAAAAAAAAATGGCTAAATGTGTTGTCGTGCGTGTCTTGGATGATGCATCAGGAGTTGTAAATATAATTTTTTTTTTTTTAGCAGAGTTCCCCGAGAATGGAAATGTATTTTAAACGCTCCTCTGTGTTGAAAAAGGTTGAGAAAGGCCGATATAGCATTTACTTCCTGGAATCCATCTGCTCATGAAAAAATTGAAATGTTTTTACTTTCCTGTCTAATGCCAATTTAAAGTGGTTCTAAAGGCAGAACGTTTTTTTTTTTTATGCATTCTGTAAGTGCTAGTTCACACCAGGACGCAGTTCTGTGCGCTTTTTTCCTGCAAAAAAAATTCATGCGCAGTGTTTTCCATGTATTATAACGGCTCTAGTTCACACCATGCAGTCAGTTTCCAGTGCAGAAACTGACCGGAACCGACTGTATTGGTGCAGAAAAAAAAAACTGAACTGCATCTGGTGTGAACTGGCCCTTAAAGAGGAACTGCCTGATTGGTTGAGACAGGAGCGAGCACCATTGGAACCTATATGAAGAAAAGTATACCGCTCTATAAAACAATTAATCCCCGTTGCTTCAGTCCCAACAAACCAAGAGGGTGCTGGCTGTGCTCAATTAGCATGGGATGAAAGAAAAATCCTGGAAGGAGCTGTGACTCGGCCCCGCCCCCTCTCTCCTTATTGGCTCACTGACTTTGACAGCAGCAGGTTTCAATGGTGTGGGATGGAAGAAAAATCCTGGATCGCCGCACTCCTCAAAAAAACGATGTCTTTATTCAAAACATAAAAAAACAACAAAAATGCAAATAGAAAAAAACAGCCAAAATGCATGCAGTCAAACAAGAAGTGGACTAGGAAAAAAGAGCCGACATGTTTTGCATCATGTGATGCTTAGAGCCCATTCACATCTAGGCGACAAAACGCCCGACGCCGGACGCTTGTGCCGCTAGAGGGGAGAATTCCCATTGCTGTCTATGGAGATGGTTAACATCTCATAGACGCCGTACGCCTGTCGCCTGAAAAAAAGTCCCGGACCCTTTGTTTCAGGCGACATTGGCGTTCGGCCATTGACAGCAATGGGAAGGATTTGAAAAAAAAAAAAAAAAAAAAAGATACACTATTCGCGGCAAAATACACCGCGTACGCGGCGTTGCTTGTCGCGGAGGTGTGAATGCAGCCTAACTCGTAGCTACGAGTAAGCATCACAAGATGCGATACATGTTGGCTCTTTTTTCCTAGTCCACTTCTTGTTTGACTGCATGAATTTTGGCTGTTTTTCTATTTGCATTTTTGTTGTTTTGAATAAAGACATCGTTTGAGGAGTGCGGCGATCCAGGATTTTTCTTTCATCCCACACCATTGGAACCTGCTGCTGTCAAAGTCAGTGAGCCAATAAAGGAGAGAGGGAGCGGGGCCGAGTCGCAGCTCCTTGTCTAAAACGGACACACAGAGCAGCGACTCGGGTGCCCCCATGGCAAGCTGCTTGCTGTGGGGGCACTGAGCAGGAAGAAGGGGCCAGGAGCGCCGACGGAGGACCCGAGAAAAGGAGGATCTGGTCTCCTCTGTGCAAAACCATTACGCAGAGGAGGCAAGTAGAACATGTTTATTATTTTTAAACACAAGAAACAAGACCTAATATAAAAAAAACTTTAAAGCGGGGGTTCACCCTAAAAAAAAATTCTAACATTGCATGGAGCCGACATATGAGACCGACAGTATGCGGTTTCTTTTTTTTTTTTTCGTACATACCATTTTAGGGCTATTTTCACCCCCGACTTCCCCACAGGAGTGGGCGTTCCTAATCACAGGCTGTGATTGACGCGCTACCGACCGGCGCATACTGCGCGTCACGAGTTGCCGAAAGAAGCCGAACGTCGGTGCGGCTCTATACGGTGCCTGCGCACCGACATTCGGCTTATTTCGGCAACTCGTGACGGTCGGAGGCACGTCAATCACAGCCTGTGATTAGGAACGCCCACTCCCGCGGGGAAGCCAGGGGTGAAAATAGCCCTAAAATGGTATGTACGGAAGAAAAAAAAAAACAACAGCATACTGTCGGCCTCATGGGTTGGCTCCATGCAATGTTAGAATTTTTTTTAGGGTGAACCCCCGCTTTAAGGATTAAAAATGGCACCACCGTGCTGGTGGGATGTATGGTGCGGGAAAAATGCAGACCCGTTTGATGGCACTTCATATCACCACAGCACTGCTCTGCAAAGGTATGAATGAAGTTAAAAAGAGAGGGTGAGGAAGGAATCCATGCAATGCAGTAAAAAGGCACATCATACCAGACCACACACTTTTTATCACGTGAACTAGTGCCTGCATGAGGTCTGGCATGGGGTGGTGGTGGGATGAACCTTTAAAGCATATCCAACACTTTCTTTTTTACGAGCCCTGAAAAAGACGAGATTAGCATTTAAAAAAAAAAAAAAAAAAAAAAGGTAAAAATGAAGCCAAGTCAGACAGTCTTACCAATATCTGTTATACGAGACAATTTGTCTTCGGGGAGAAGATGGCTTGAAGAAAAGAACAATCTATTCATAAAACAGCTGGAAGAGATTTTAGCGAGATGCTTTGCATTGGTAAGGGAGGAATTTTCTCACTATCCTCAGCGACAGAGAAATGACATCTCACATACAAAGTTCAGACTGGAGGAGATTCATCAGTAAAATTCTGTCAGAGACACAAGGCAACAACCAGATACCAGATGTCATATATAAAGGTTGGGTTGGAGGATTAAACCGATTGGTTGTCCGTTGCAACACATACTGAACAGCGAGCAACAGAAAAAGGGGCCCCTGCACATAGTAGTCTGCTTTCCTTGCTTATTTAAAGAGGAACTGCAGTCTGCTCACATAATTTGTAATAAAAACATCTTTGCCAGTCACCGACCATCTCCCCGTTGCGTGCCCACAGTCTCCGACCATCTCCCCGTTGCGTGCCCACAGTCTCCGACCATCTCCCCGTTGCGTGCCCACAGTCTCCGACCATCTCCCCGTTGCGTGCCCACAGTCTCCGACCATCTCCGGGACCACGCCCACAGTCTCTGACCATCTCCGGGACCACGCCCACAGTCTCCGACCATCTCCGGGACCACGTCCACAGTCTCTGACCATCTCCGGGACCACGTCCACAGTCTCTGACCATCTCCGGGACCACGTCCACAGTCTCTGACCATCTCCGGGACCACGTCCACAGTCTGACCATCTCCGGGACCACGTCCACAGTCTCTGACCATCTCCGGGACCACGTCCACAGTCTCTGACCATCTCCGGGACCACGTCCACAGTCTCTGACCATCTCCGGGACCACGTCCACAGTCTCTGACCATCTCCGGGACCACGTCCACAGTCTCTGACCATCTCCGGGACCACGTCCACAGTCTGACCATCTCCGGGACCACGTCCACAGTCTCTGACCATCTCCAGTAGCACGTCCACAGTCTCTGACCATCTCCAGTAGCACGTCCACAGTCTCCGACCATCTCCAGTAGCACGTCCACAGTCTCCGACCATCTCCAGTAGCACGTCCACAGTCTCCGACCATCTCCAGTAGCATACCCAGAGTCTGACAATCTGCAGCAGGAAGCCTATAGTCCTCGGCCATTCTCTGTACCACGCCAACAGTCAGTTTTCTGCAGCATTGCATACAACAATTATGTGTAGAAATGAACTTGAGAATACCGATACCCATTACGCAGGCAACCATGGCACTACAGGTAACAAATATCAGTCTGCATACGAAAAACTCAAAAAAATATGGAGCGTCAAAAATTGTAAAGTCAGATCAAAAATTACATTTTAGGAAATTGTGGACTTGCTGAAAACTGTGCTACAGGTTCTCTTTAAAACCAGGATGTTTTGGCCTATAAAAAGGACCATTTTTTCTCATGTATGGGCACATGTAGTGGTCTCAATAGTGTAAAATCTAGACAAAGCCAAGCCTTGTCAACAATGCTGACCATGTCTATTGCTAAAACCCCACAGTAGCTGCCTCACACATCTGGCCTGGAGAACGACAGCAAATTCTGGCTTTTTTATGTTATCAATTTGGGGAAAAGGGTTTTTCAATGGCATACATGTGTTTTAATATTCACCGCAATTTCATGTTTTTTCCACTTTAATATAAAATCTGGTTTCCGCTCGTACAAAGGCCTAATTCACACAGTTCCAATTAGGCCGTCTTCTCCCAACCAGGCGACGAGGCCTTTGTAAAATGCTGATTGGGAATATGAAAATATAATTAGAAGATTGTAGCCCCAAGGCCTACGCATTCCTGACTGTTTACAAGTTTTCATATAGACGGCTATTAAAAACACACATATAGAAAAAACACATTCCATATGACACAGAACATCTTATTGAGTTTTTATTCCCTGTACAGTCTGCAAAGTATATTGGGTCGGATTACAATTTTTAATGCCCAATTCCAGGTTTGTAAAATCAGTGGAGGCAGCCATATTGGAGCCACAGTTTAATGGAGGCTTATAAAAAATAAAAAAATTATGAGCCCCAAAATATGAAACTTGTGCTACTTTCAGCCTGCGGCCAATCCAAATGGTGGGTGTTTGAAATGACATGAAAAGTTAAAATGGAGGGCCAATAAGAGGGTAAGAAAGTCACCAAAAACATATTTTTTGATCACTTTGTTGTAAAGTCCCATCACAAGAATTTTGTGATATGGGAGGTCTTTATACCAAAGCAAAATGGAGAACAAAAAATAAAATGGAACAAAATGCAGCCAATTCCCATAGTGACCAGATTCCTTGTTTCATTTTCCCCAGTAAGGACTGCTTACTAGACTGTTCTGTTCCAAGTTTTAATAAATAGCCACATACTTGATCAATGTACTGGGTTAGCATTGCAGCCAGAAAAATTAGCATTTTAAGAAAGGGAAGTCGGCAATGGCAGCCTTCACTTTCTCTCAGTGAAGTTCATCTTTAATCTGAGTTCTGAATATTTCACTGCAGCCCTCTGTATGCCTTTATCCGGCCCTTGGGGCTCCATTTCTCCCACTGATACTAGGCACTAGTACTCCCACTGACACCAACGATGGAGCACCCTTCCTCCCACCGACACCGGGGCACCCTTCCTCCCGCCGACACCGGGGCACCCTTCCTCCCGCCGACACCGGGGCACCCTTCCTCCCGCCGACACCGGGGCACCCTTCCTCCCGCCGACACCGGGGCACCCTTCCTCCCGCCGACACCGGGGCACCCTTCCTCCCGCCGACACCAACGATGGAGTACCCTTCCTCCCGCCCACACCGGGGGCAACCCTTCCTCCCGCCCACACCGGGGGCAACCCTTCCTCCCACCAACGATGGAGTACCCTTCCTCCCGCCGACACCAACGATGGAGTACCCTTCCCCCCTGCCGACACCAACGATGGAGTACCCTTCCTCCCGCCCACACCGGGAGCAACCCTTCCTCCCGCCCACACCGGGGGCAACCCTTCCTCCCGCCCACACCGGGGGCAACCCTTCCTCCCGCCCACACCGGGGGCAACCCTTCCTCCCGCCCACACCGGGGGCAACCCTTCCTCCCGCCCACACCGGGGGCAACCCTTCCTCCCGCCCACACCGGGGGCAACCCTTCCTCCCGCCCACACCGGGGGCAACCCTTCCTCCCGCCCACACCGGGGGCAACCCTTCCTCCCGCCCACACCGGGGGCAACCCTTCCTCCCGCCCACACCGGGGGCAACCCTTCCTCCCACCAACGATGGAGTACCCTTCCTCCCGCCGACACCAACGATGGAGTACCCTTCCCCCCTGCCGACACCAACGATGGAGTACCCTTCCTCCCGCCCACACCGGGAGCAACCCTTCCTCCCGCCCACACCGGGGGCAACCCTTCCTCCCGCCCACACCGGGGGCAACCCTTCCTCCCGCCCACACCGGGGGCAACCCTTCCTCCCGCCCACACCGGGGGCAACCCTTCCTCCCGCCCACACCGGGGGCAACCCTTCCTCCCGCCCACACCGGGGGCAACCCTTCCTCCCGCCCACACCGGGGGCAACCCTTCCTCCCGCCCACACCGGGGGCAACCCTTCCTCCCGCCCACACCAGGGGCAACCCTTCCTCCCGCCCACACCAGGGGCAACCCTTCCTCCCGCCCACACCAGGGGCAACCCTTCCTCCCGCCCACACCAGGGGCAACCCTTCCTCCCGCCCACACCAGGGGCAACCCTTCCTCCCGCCCACACCAGGGGCAACCCTTCCTCCCGCCCACACCAGGGGCAACCCTTCCTCCCGCCCACACCAGGGGCAACCCTTCCTCCCGCCCACACCAGGGGCAACCCTTCCTCCCGCCCACACCAGGGGCAACCCTTCCTCCCGCCCACACCAGGGGCAACCCTTCCTCCCGCCCACACCAGGGGCACCCTTCCTCCCGCCCACACCGGGGCACCCTTCCTCCCGCCGACACCAATGATAAGCACTATTCCTCCTCTTACTAACCACAGGCATGATGTCATTGTTTTACGCCCCATGACTACTAAGCCTGGGGCATGGTTACTCCCTCTGACCACAGACCAGCCCCTCTAAAGTCTAACTGACAGTAAACTGGCCCTTTGTTTAGAACACTTAAGAGACTCCCGGTATATCCCCATGTGAACAAGGCCTTTCTGTAAAAGGAAAAAAGCAAGGAGCCTACAGTGGGTGTGTTTGGGAACATCTATCCTATATTTCAAAATACGCAAAGAAATTGTGGTTCCCAAACCCCCTTCTACACATTTACGCGTCTTTACAGGTATCAGACAGAAACCTCAGTTTTGACTTGGATATACCCTGAGTGTGTCAACTGGATTTCCTACATATTGTCAAATATATTTGAATCAAAAAGGGCTGGAAACTCGGATGGTCTCTTGAATAAAATTACTTTATTGGTTACATGGGTACAGGCTATATTCTAACACGTTTCGGCTAAGAAGCCTTCATCATGAAGGCTTCTTAGCCAAAACGCGTCGGCGTATAGCCTGTACCCACGTAACCAATTAAGTAATTTTATTCAAGACCATCCGATTTGCCAGCCCTTTTTGATTCAAGTATCATATTTGTGGGACCTAAACGTCCTGGCTAAAAAGCACCGGATTAGGGAGCTGCGGTGGCTCAACGCGATTGGCACTGCGCTGACAAGCCATTCACCTCTGCAGATATGGGTTCGGATCCCGGTCTCGGCTACATGTGAATTGAGTTTGGTGGTCTCAGCACGGCTCCCGGTGGGAGTGCTATGCGAGGTAAGCCTGCGCCTAGTACGCCCACCCCCCTCCCACAAAAACCACCACACTTACACGCACTCGAAATTGGGTTAACATGCACGCACTTTGACCACGCGGTCTCTAAAAAGAGAGGCGAAGGACTAACGGGGCTGGTGGAGCGGGCTAGATCCTCTCACTCCCTTATAGGGAGTCCCTCTGCCCCGTTGGGCTTCAAAGCGGAGCAGGTAGGCTATGTGGGAGGAAAGGTGGCAGATTGCCTCTGGGGGAGGCCTGCCTACTCCCAACTCCTGCAGTCCAGCTCCTCTCGAGTACACGCACAAAATACACTTTAAAAAAAAAAAAAAAGCACCGGATCACAGATTGTGGATTTCTAGATTGGCAGTGGAACTGGGGTAACATTTTGTTTCTCAAATATAAGCTGTCTAGAAATACATCTGAAAAGTATGTGGAATCGTTCATTTATCCCTGCCTTGCCATCTTATGTAAAATCTCACTTCTTGAAGCAAAAAAAAAAAAAAAAAGAAAAGAAACACGATACAAGATAGAGGTTTACAATCCTGCTGTGCGCAACAATTTTTAATTAGCGAGATCCCAGATGAGGCAAAGATCACAGGAGATCATTTCAACAACTACTGATACTTCTATTATTTAATTAAGACAATCAAAGAACCGCAGCATATAATTATCTAGCTCTAGTAGAAAACATAGGCACGGAAACCTACATGTTTGGCACATGCTGGGGGAACTACCCATTATTACCTTTCCAGCAATATATCAAGAGAGTTCAAAGAGGTTTATGCAAATATTTCCGACCCGCAGTCCGGCCTGCAATCACGTCTGTCTGGTTGGAGGTCGTGTGATCCATACATAATCCGTGATTTAGGAAACCACTTCCCAGACATCCCTCCAACATGCCGTGTCAGTCTCAGGATCATTTGATGGTTGTTGGGCAGTCAGGAGGCATAAAACGACCCCCAAGCAATCCACCTTTTCATTACAAGTCCACTGAGAAACAGGACTCCCCAATTACCTGTCTTTTCAAGTGAACTTTAATGACCACTTTAAATGCATCTCTTGTCCTATTAACGGTTTTACAACTAGAAAAATAAAAACAAACCGACTCCCCAAGGCTTGGCCGTAAATGCTACAAGCTTCTGCCCAATGCAATACAAACATGATAAAGCTGCCCATAGATGGGTAGGTTTAATTTTTTTTTTCGTTCAGCCAGCAGTGTTCCTCCATCCACACAGATGAGGCGAATGGAGGAATTTCCCTGCCGGGACATTTTAGCCCGACAGCGGGACTCGCCATCGGGACATTTTAGCCCGACAGCGGCACTCGCCATCGGGACATCTTAGCCCGACAGCGGCACTCGCCATCGGGACATCTTAGCCAGACAGCGGCACTCGCCATCGGGACATCTTAGCCCGACAGCGGCACTCGCCATCGGGACATCTTAGCCCGACAGCGGCACTCGCCATCGGGACATCTTAGCCCGACAGCGGCACTCGCCATCGGGACATCTTAGCCCGACAGCGGCACTCGCCATCGGGACATTTTAGCCCCGACAGCGGGAGCGGCCATCCGGACATTTTAGCCCGACAGCGGGACTCGCCATCGGGACATTTTAGCCCGACAGAGGGACTCGCCATCCGGACATTTTAGCCTGACAGCGGGACTCGCCTTCGGGACATTTTAGCCCGACAGCGGGAGCGGCCATCCGGACATTTTAGCCCGACAGCGGGACTCGCCATCCGGACATTTTAGCCCGACAGCGGGACTCGCCATCGGGACATTATATTCTGACAGCGGGACTACCTGGAGGTTATCCGTGGAGGTTTCCTGCAGAGATTGAGCCACGATTGTCGCTGCACCTGCATTTTGGGAAGTGGATATACGGTGGGATCACCATTTACACATCTCTTTCTAAGAACAAAAGGCCCTGGCTGGGTATTGGCCACAAGCGTGATAGACCTCCCATGATAGGGGGCCCATGCAAGCTAGTAAGCAGGCATTTCTTATGGTGGAGGTGTCCCTTCATTTGCGGTGTTGGATGTGTCATCACTGGAAAGGTGTACAACCAGCCTGCCCATACATGGATTAGACAACGGGGCACTATTCCTCCCACTGACACCGACAACGGGGCACTATTCCTCCCACTGACACCGACAACGGGGCACTATTCCTCCTCTTACTAACCACAGGCATTATATCATTGTTTTACGCCCCCTGAGTACCAAGTCTGGGGCATGGTTACCCCCTCTGACCACAGTTCGGCCCCTCTAAAGTCTAATGGACAGTAAACTGGCCCTTTGTTTAGAACGTTTGGAGACTTCCGGTATATCCCCATGTGAACAAGGCCTTTCTGTAAAAGGTAAAAAGCAAGGAGCCTACAGTGGGTGTGTTTGGGAACATCTATCCTATATTTCAAATACGCAAAGAAATCGCGGTTCCCAAACCCCCTTCTACAATTACGCGTCCTTGAAGGTATCAGACAGAAACTTCAGTTTGGACTTGGATATACCCTGAATGTCAACTGGTTTTCCTACATATTGTCAAATATATTTGAATCAAAAGGGGCTGGCAACTCGGATGCTCTTGAATAAAAAGTACTTTATTGGTTACATGGGTACAGGCTATATGACGCGTTTCGGCTACAAAGCGAAAAATTGTCTGGTCCCTACTGAACAGGCCAAATACGGATCCATGGTGGCCAGCTTTTTTTTTTTTTCTTTTTTTTTTTAAACAATAGCATTTTTTTATATGAATTTGCACGCTTTTTTTTCTTTTTTCCTCTTTATACGCAAGAAAAACAAAATGACATTTCTATCACAAAACAGACATTTGTGTTCACTATTCAGTGGACTTCCCACATGCATTGTGTGTTCCAAGGCCACAAATTCTAATCACAATTAAGCAAAACTTTTTTTTATTATTTTTTATTTAATGAAAAAAAAGGCACCATCAAGGAAAAAAGCACACAAAATGAAAATGGGCCTGCTAGGGACTTCACAAAGAGGGTATCTGCCTAGGAGCACGCTGCTGCCTGGGAGTGAAGTGGGGGGGATGATTTTAAGTTTAGTCTCAACAAAAGGATTTGGCTACAAGAGGTTTCAATTAAACTGTTCCAAGAGGCATGAAGACAGGGAGACAAAGCCTGTAACTGATTAACAGGCCCGTCCCTTCCCCCATCACAGCCTGTGTGTGTGTATAGAATGACGACCCCATCCACCATACACAGCGCTTCACCATCAGCCCACTGCTCTGCAACCTAACTTTTCGTCTCCTGTAGCCTGCTATGAACGCATATCCACCGCCACCTGTTTCAAGGGCTTCATCACACACACGTTAAAGCTGAAATTTAATTACCGGTACTTTTAATTTTGCCTTTCATGATTCCTCCTTTCCCCCCTCATCACCATTATAAATTACTTTTTTTTTTTTTTTTATAAAAACTGTTTTCATTACATACCTCATTTTATACCATCTCTAATTTGGAATGAGCATGCAGCCAGCAACCTTAAAATTATATTAAATATTGGTGCTCCGAAATGAAAATGTCAAAACCAAAATTTCAGGATGCACTTGGCCAAAACAGAAATTGATAAAAAAAAAAGATATAAAAATATATGGGGGCAGATTCACGTACCTCCGCATATCTTTCCACCGGGTGCAGCGTATCCAAGATACACTACGCCGCCGTAACTTTTTTTTTCTTTTGAATCCTCAAAGTATATGCGCCGTAAGTTAGGGCGGCGTAGTGTATCTTTGGCGGCGTAATGGCGCGGCATTCAAATCTCTGTGATGGGGGCGTGCTTTATGTAAATACGTCGTGACCCGACGTAAACAACGTGGGGGTATCCTATTAACCTGGAACAAGCCAATGCTCACGACGGTAACATCTATGCGCGAACGACTTACGCAAACGACGTAAAAAATTCAAAATGCGAGGCGGGAACGACGGCCATACTTAACATTGAGTACGCCACCATATACCAGCTTTAACTATACGCCGGAAAAAGCCGACCGCAAACGACGTAAAAAAATGCGCCGGCCGGACGTACATTCGTGGATCGCCGTAACTAGCTAATTTGCATACTCGACGCGGAATGCGAGGGAAACGCCACCTAGCGGCCGCCGAAAAATTGCATCTAAGATCCGACGGCGTACTAAGACGTACGCCTGTCGGATCGATCCCAGATGCCGTTGTACCTTGTTTTGTAGATACATACGAAACAAAGATACGACGCGGGAAATTTAAAATTACGCCGTAATTCTTTTGTGGACAGAGACAGAGATATATCTATATCTATATATTTGTTTTATTTATTTATATATTACACACACAGACATTTTTTTAAATAATTGTATATGATTTTTTAAGATCATGAATTTAAATTATTATGAATGAATTGTCGCCCATTATCGGCACCTTTTGAAGCGGTGTTAAAAAAAAATCCTGCTCGCTGCATTTTTGGTGCATATATGGCAAAACGCAACTCCCCATTGAAATGCATTAAAAACGCAGCAAGATTGCATTATAAATTCACCCGTGTTGTGTTTTCTAATGCACTGGAGCGTTTTTCAGGTGCTTTGGCGTTAAAAAAAAAAAAAAAAAAAAGCCTGTAAAGCGCCTGAAAAGAGGCCTCATCTGCAATCCCAATGTGAGAGCCCCGAGTGCGTTCGGAGCCATTTCACACTGCCAGCGCCCGAAAGACGCTGGTAAAGCACCGCTAAGACCCTAAAGTTTTAGGGCGTTTTTGCAGTGCCTCAGTGTGAAAGGGTAAGGCGTTTTTACAGCGCTTTCAATTCATTTCAATGGAGAGGGGCGTTTTTGGAGCGTTTTTTTTTTCAGCACCCAAAAGCTGCTCCAAAGATGCTGCTTGCAGGACTCAGTGTGAAAGGGTCCATTGAGATGAATGGAGAGCGTTTTAATAGCGCTATTAACACTAAAACGCTGTAAAAACGCTTCGGTGTGAAAGGGGTCTTGGCAATAATTTTTTTAAACAAAAAGAACAAACATTTTATACTTTCCTGCTCTGTGCAGCAGTTTCGCACAGAGCAGCCCAGTTCCTCCTCTTCTTGGGTCTCCCACCGGCACTCCTGGTCGCTCCCCCCTGCCAAGTGCCCCCCCCAGAGAAAGCAGCTTGCATTAGGGGGGACACCTAAGCAGGCACACTTCTGGAGCCGCTGCTCTGCGTGTCCATTTACACACAGTGGCGGGGCTTGGCCCCTCACTTTCTTCTCATTGGCTCACTAGCTGTGATTGACCGCCAACAGGAGCTTGGGAACAGCGAGCATGCACGAGTGCCCCCCATAGCAAGTGGCACTCGGAGAAAAGGAGCTATGAGTGCCAGTGGGCAGGGCTGCTTATATAAATCGCGGAGGCTCCATACAGACTACATGACAACTAAAAGTTGGCAGCAGGTGGAAGGGGAGAGACCATCTTTCAGCTGCTGGAGGGAGAGAGACATAATTGTCGTTTATCACTAATCCCCCTCCCTGTGTAGGCTCCCCTGTGTGCTCGGGCACCCTACAAGAGGACCGGAGGTCCCCCCTATCAGCGGCCCTGCCAGCAGGGGAGCAGAAGAGGAGTATCAGGGCTGCTCTGTGCAAAACCGCTGCACAGAGCAGGTAAGTATAACATGTTTGTTATTTATTTTTTGGATTTTAACTTTTAAAGCGGAGCTCCAGCAATGTTTTTTTTTTTTTTTTAAGTCAGCAGCTACAAATACTGCAGCTGCTGACTTTTAAAATAAGGACACTTGCCTGTCCAGGGCGCCCGTGATGTCGGCACCCAAAGCCGATGTATCCCTCGGCTCTCGGGTGCTGCCGCCGCTGCCATCTTCGGTAAGGTAATCAGGAAGTGAAGCTGTGCGGCTCTACTTCCTTGTTCCCTACTGCGCATGTGTGACTCGTGCTGCGCTATTCCCACTGGTCCCTGCTGTCTTCTGGGACCCGTGTGTCCCCCAGAAGACAGCACGGGGATGGAGAAGGCGCCGGAAGTGGCGTAGATGCCCTTGGGTGGCTCAGGTATCTATGCCTGGAAGTGGGAGCAAACTACCTGTATTAGACAGGCATCTGCTCCCCTCTCCCCCCTGAAAGGTGCCAAATGTGACACTGGGGGGGGGGGGGGGGGGCGGGGGAGTTATCCAGTTATCCGAAAAGCGCAAGTTCCATTTTTGGGTGAAACTCTGCTTTAAGTGTGTTTTGCATTCCCCATAGACTTGTATGGGAACACAAAAACCCATGTGAAACAAACAAGAGCGTAAATGACTGGGAAAAGAGGGTGACAGACTAAATGTTAACAAAGACAAAATGTAGACTTGTAGGATAATAGAGTTCCAGACTACTTTTATAGCGTGATCAACAAATGTTTGGGGACAAAAAAAAAAAACACACCATGCTAGAAAACATTGAAAATTCACTGTATAGAATATGTGTAATTATAGCCTTTGTCCACAAATATACAAAAGAATAAACATAAAGTATCAAATGCTATTTACAAAGATGATCATTTCCAAATCACATTTCCTAACAATGTTTTACACACAGCAATCCAAGAGCTTAACCCGAAATAACCTTCAACCACCAACTTTATGTACCGCCAACCTTTGCCCTGGAAATGCTCCTCCGAATAGGAGGCCAGACTGACACTTTCTGTGTGAAGTAGATAAAAGTTCACAGGGGTGCAGCCAGGGCTGTGGAGTCGGAGTCGAAGGAAATTTTGGGTACCTGGAGTCGGAGTCGGCAAACAATGCACCGACTCCTACTAAATTTAGATTGGAATAAAAATTAAAAAAAAGCAAGTTTAAATGTCCCAATTCACAAAAAGTTATAATTAATGACTTCTCTACTGTAAGAATAAAGACCAATGCATGCAGTGCCTCACGTAACCGCGAAACGAACACGTTAAGTGACCGTGAAGAAGCATGCTTTTCATGTGCTTCACTATATGGCATGCAACGCACAATTAGGAGCTGCAATACTTATACTTTCCATAGTGATGTGTTCTGCTTTTAAAGGAAACGCATGTTAGAGAACCAGTAAGTGTCCAAATAAAAAAATTCCAACAGGAGTTTTATAAAGCACTAAAAGAAGTTGAAAAGTATGATCGCTCATCAAAACTTACTGTTGAAGAAGCCATCCTTGTTTATCCAGAGATCGTTAGTGATGTGGCCAGAATAGTTACTTCAATGCCACCCACCCAAGTCGGTGTCGAAAGATTATTTTCAGCCCTAAAAATAATAAAGCCCTGGTTCACACTGGGTACGATTTGGAACGATTTGAGATGCGATTTGACATGTCAAATCGCATCTCAAATCGGCGGCAATTGTCGGCAATGGCACTGTCCTAATCAGTGCGACGCCGCATCTGCGATTTCAAAAAATAGTTCCTGTACTACTTTTTGCGATTTCGGGCCGCGATTTACATTAAATTGTGGCCGAAATCGCGGCAAAATCGCAGCCGCGAAATCGCGGTAAAATCGCGCATTTTACCGCGATTTTGAATTCGCAGCAGTGTGAACCTAGGCTCAGTCTGACTTAAGAGACTCTATGAAAGAGGATCTGGCAGAGGCAATTCTCTTCCTTAGAACTCTACATTGAATTGATTTGCATTTGCTAAGCCTATAACTACATTTCAAGATTAATATAAACCATTTCTAGGTTTTACAGATTTTGTTTTTGGTTCATTATAGATGAGCTTTGTTTTTGTTCTAAAACAACCAAATAATGTGATTTGTATTTTTGAACTGGTAAAGATCCTGTTCCTGATGTTTATGCCTGCTGCTACTATCCAGCCACTTGATTGTTTTCATTGTGTTTGTCTTTGGCTTAAACTGTGCAATACAGTAGACTGTAAGCTTCCCAGCCAGTAGTCCTGTGGTAGGTTGCGTTTCTTTCCCTCAAGGAATGTATAAAATACATTTGCATATTAATACAGAGGAGTCGAAGTCGGAGTCGGAAGTACATAAAACTGAGGAGTCGGAACATTTATCTACCGACTCCACAGCCCTGGGTGCAGCAACAAAAAGTGTTCTGGGAACTCAAAAATCAATCAAAAAATAAATTAGAAAAAGCCCTTCCAGATAATTTTTGGAAATGTGAAAGAACTACTCAAGAAGCCAGTAAAAGGCTGCTACTAACTATTCTTGAAAACATTTCCTCTCCTCCTACCGACCCTGTATAAAAAGATCTGCGTACTTACCTATGTTTTCTCTGCGATGTGATCCGGTAGCTCTGGCTCCCTTGTGCAAGTCTAGGTTCATATCTATGCAGGCTTTATGCATTTTGCAGTGCGATTTCATGAATTTTGAGTCTTAGGTTTTTTTTTCTTCTTTTTAAAACACACTGTATATAGCTGGTTGCTAAGGAGCGGGTCGGAAATCAGGCCGCTGCGTCCTTAACAACGGATGAGTCAACAGGAAACAGCCGAATGTAAAAAAAAAAAAAAAAAAGAATTTCAGGCAAAAAAATAATATATCCTGAAAAAAAAAAAAAAAGGGACTGGTTCCTTCGGGTCCGATACGGATTTGGAGGGAACACCCCCACACCAAAAGTAAAAATAAAAATGGCATGGGGGTTCCCCCCAAAATCCATACAAGACCCTTATCCGAGCATGCAGTTCAGGAAAGGGGACGGACGGACGAGCGAGCGCCCCCACCCCCTCTTTTTTTTTTTGGTGGAATATTGGGTCACAAGTTTTGCGTTACTATAAACACGTATTGATATTTTTGGGAGAATACCATAAAAGCGCAGATTGGAGGAAATAGTTTAGATGCCAATAATGCTTACAGAAGAGAAAATTAACTTTGCTCCGTCAAAGCGACAATTACATGTTGCAAACAGCGCAAATGTTTATTAATCTTTTGTTCTGACTGACATTACAAGACATTCCACCATTTATCAGTTACAACATGTCCGTACAGTCTGGATGATGCTCCCATGTTCACGTCCCTTGTTAAACACAACAAGCATAAGTCAGATTTAATCAGTGAATGCCAGAAGGCATTTCAAGGCCCGGGAAGCAAGGCCAGTCTGCGCTGAACCCAAAGGAGAATTGGCATGTTGGTTTAATTTCTGTACACAGAGTTCAGACCACCTGCATTCCCACAGTGTCAGATTGCAGTCATAGCTTCAGACATTAATTTTAAATTACCCCCCCCTTTTACAGAGAGCCATGAGGACCCTTCTAAACCCCCTCCAGGCTTCAGTTAAATTGAAGAACTGGCACATTCAAGTCAATAATGGTCCAGCTGTTATACAATAATGAAAAATATGAAGTCTTCGCATCAGACGTAATGTTGACACAAGGATTCCAGCTACAGCAAAACAAGATGACATTCCAAAACGTTTACAAAAGATGAAATTTCTTCCTCCAAAAATAAAAAAAAACACAGCCGGTTAAGACCCGGTCCACACAGGGGCGGCACGACTTTGGGGGCGACTCGGCAAGGCATCCTGAAGACTTAGCAAAATGACTTCTGTATAGAAGTCAATGCAAGTCTCCCCGGGTCGCCCCCAAAGTAGTACAGGAACCTTTTTCCAAGTTGGAGCGGCTTGCGTCGCTCCTATTAGAACGGTTCTATTGCATAGAATAGGACGCCACTCGTCAGGCGGCTGAGCCGCCCGGCTCTGAAGACCAGGTCCACACAGGGGCGGCACGACTTCGGGGGCGACTCGGCAAAGCGATCTCAAGACGACTTCAGAGACGACTTGCAAAATGACTTCTGTATTGAAGTCAATGCAAGTCGCCCCCAAAATCGTACAGGAACCTTTTTCTAAGTCGGAGCGACTTGAGTCCCTCCTAATAGAACGGTTCCATTGAACAGAGCGGAGCGCAACTTGTCAGGCGGCTGATTCGCCCGTGTGAACCGGCTCTAACCGTGTTAATTTTGTCAACTAAAACATTCCTTGTAAAAAAAAAAATAGGAAAAAAGTAACCATTGAATACAATTGTGAAGCCCCGTTCACACTGGGCGCAGGAGGTGCGCTGGCGGTACAGCGGCACAATTTTTAGCACCGCTATACGGTCGTATTTACCGCAATATTCGGCTGCTAGCGGTGCGGTTTTAACCCCCGCTAGCAGCCGAAAAAGGGTTAATACTGCCGGCAATGCGCCTCTGCAGAGGCGCATTGCCGGCGGTATTACTGCAATTTCCCATTGATTTCAATAGGAAGGAGCAGTGGAGGAGCGGTAAACACACCACTCCAAAGATGCGGCTAGCAGGACTTTTGGAGCGGTCATGCTAGCGCATCGCTTCAGTGTGAAAGCCTTTGGGCTTTCACACTGAAGACTGCAGGGCACGATTTTTTCTTTTCAATATTTTTTTGAATTTTCAAAAATTATAACAAGCCATGGTTTGCCCACGCAGGGGCGACATAGAACACACAAAAAAAAAAAAAAAAAAAAGAAGAAGAAATAGCGCATAAAACACCAAGACAAATTATAACCCAGGCCATGGAGGACCAGGTTGAAATTTAGGCCTATGTCATAGACACAAATATCCTTCTGTACCCAGGAGTACAGCAGCTTACATTGTTGGCTTTTATATCGAAAAGCAATGACAGAAAAAGCAAACAGGAAAAAAAAAGAGAAAGAAAGAGTAGAGAAAAAGAGGAGCCCCAGAAGAGGGCAAGTATCACGGACACAGGACCCGCCGAGGGCACGATTTTTTCAGGCGGTATAGCAGCGCTATTTTCAAACGCGAAACCGCCTGAAAAACGTGTCGGTGTGAAAGGGGCCTAAAAAAGAAGTGTCAAAATATAAAAATAAAATAAAACAATATAAAAAAAAAAAAAAAAAAAAATGTAAAGTGCCCCCGTATGTAAAAGAGAATGCATACGTGTGTCACGCCCACATGAGTAAACAGCGTTCAAACCACACACGTGAAGTATCACCGTGAACTTTATAGTGAGAGTAATAATTCTAGCCCAAGACCTCCTCTGTAACTCTAAACTGGTAACCGGTTAAAGATTTTCAAAGTGTCGCCTATGGAGATTTTTAATTACCGAAATTTGGCGCCATTAAACACACACACACACACACACATATATATATAATGTTTGTAATCTTCTAGCAAAAAATAAATTATGATTTTTACATGTAAGAGAAGTGTCAGTATTGGCTTGGGAGGCAGGTGGTTAAAAACAAAGGTTCG
Source organism: Rana temporaria (assembly GCF_905171775.1). Taxonomy (NCBI): domain Eukaryota; kingdom Metazoa; phylum Chordata; class Amphibia; order Anura; family Ranidae; genus Rana; species Rana temporaria. Next base: position 197,550,483 of record NC_053495.1, read on the forward strand.
CGTCGCTTGAAGCGAAATATTTATTTTTCAAAAACAAACATTACTAGGTCCCCCCCCCCCCCCCCCATGGCACGAGCACCACAGAGCTCTCCAACTGAACTTCCATATGGTTTCACTTGAGCAGCAGAAAAGGAAGGGGAATGCTCTTCTTGGATTATTCTCTATGTGTTAAGCTTGAGCTATTCAGTGCGGCGGTTTCTGTTATCTCCAGTTACATGAAAAGCTCCCCATAGTCCTGAGATCCAAAGTTTAACAAAGCTTTCTGTCATAAGTCGGGGACATTTTTTTTCCATTCATGGCGACAGGTCCTGAAAATGACGTACTGGAGGTAGTGCTAGCAGATCCTAGAGACTCATGGAAAGAACCGATTTTATTGGTAGGTCCACACTTGTGCGGATCATTAAGCCGCGTTTTGTGAGGGGAACGGCAGCCTATTCATTTGAATGGGCTGCAGTGCCTCCCGAGAATGCAGGAAAAGGTCTCTGCTCCATTTTGGAAAATGCTCCGTTATCCGACAATCGCGGGCATGCGTACCGGCTCCCGAGCGACGCGGCGGGCCCGCCCCCTAGGCGACCGGGAAGCCTAGGAGATCATATGACGCCCGCCCAGGATGGGAGATACCTTCTGCAGATGTCATATCACTATGGGCAGGGTATGACGTGGTTAAAAATTATGATTTAAATCAAGCCTTTACTAGGGAACATACTTAACCCCTTCCCCGCCCCCTAGTGTTAACCCCTTCACTGCCAGTGGCATTTTTATAGTAATCCAATGCATTTTTATAGCACTGATCGCTATCAATATGCCAATGGTCCCAAAAATGTGTCAAAAGTGTCCGCCATAATGTCGCAGTACCAAAAAAAAAAAAAAAAAAAAAGCTGATCGCCGCCATTACTAGTAAAAAAATATTAATAAAAATGCCATAAAAATACCCCCTATTTTGTAAACGCTATAACTTTTGCGCAAACCAAACGCTTATTGCGATTTTTTTTACCAAAAATAGGTAGAAGAATACGTATCAGCCTAAACTGAGGAAAAAAAATGTTTTATATATGTTTTTGGGGGATATTTATTATAGCAAAAAGTAAAAAATATTGCATTTTTTTCAAAATTGTCGCTCTATTTTTGTTTATAGCGCAAAAAATAAAAACCGCAGAGGTGATCAAATACCACCAAACGAAAGCTCTATTTGTGGGGAAAAAAGGACGCCAATTTTGTTTGGGAGCCACGTCACACGACCGCGCAATTGTCTGTTAAAGCGACGCAGTGCCGAATCGCAAAACCTGGCCTGGGCATTTAGCAACAAAATGGTCCGGGGCTTAAGTGGTTAAGAAAAAAAAAAAAAATAAAAAAAAAAAAAAAAAATTGTACCTTTACAATAACTTCAAGTCAAATCCACCCTGGATCCTAACGTGAATGGGCCCCTAAATCCCACGCATATGAAGCTTCAGGAGCACATGCAGAGCTCGCCCTTATGCCGCACACGTGTACAAGCTTTTATATTATTTTATATGCAAGTCGCCCTGCCAAGAACCACACTCCAGCCTATCTCTGACAAACCGGTCACAGGCAATTTACAAACGTTTGATCTTTGTTTGCTGTGCTCCAAAGATATGTACACACTCCAAGAAGTAAACATTTGCTGAATTTTTTCCCCCCTTCACAGTGATAATAAGAATACGGCTGATTAAATCCGCAAATGTTACAGGAGGAGAAGAAAATAAAAAAAAAACGTTTTGAAAAAAATCCTGGGATGAAAAAAAAAAACCTTGAACTTTTATGTCTCCGGAGCAGAAATACCTCTCAGATATCACGTTACAAGGTAAATAATCCTTCATTAGGTGGTTTTAAATTCCCCTCCTGTCCTTGGCATGTTTTATCTACGATCGTACAATACACAGAACAGAGCATGGAGGATTGTGTCCATTGGAGGATGTAGAAAAAAAATAAAAAAGAAGCTTGCTGTGCCAGGCAACCCAATTAGTTGTAAGCCATCAAAAGACGGAGCTAAGCTTTCATCTTCTTCAGCAGAGACTGGATACAAGTGGGCAAGTGTCATGGAAACCCAGCCGCAGCACAACTATCCTATATAAAATCGAGAGGAACAACAAAAAATAATCTAGTTTTATCAGATGAGATACAATACATCTGCACTGTGTTCTCTGGGTATGATAGAAAGACAACAATTATATTTGTTTGATCCTATTAAATTGCAAACACCTGGTGGAGCGGGGGGGGGGGGGGGCCTTTTGAGGCTTTAAAAGTAAAAATGCAAAGCCAATGTAATTGAACATCTGAAGCCAGCTTATACAGACAGCAATCATTTTTTAAAGCCAAACTGCATGCACCAAAAAAACAAAAACAAAACCACACACAACCCTGCCCAACCCATGAAAATTAATTTGAATCAGGTATGGACCAACGTATTTATGTATGAACCATACCTGGAGGATGCCCCCCGATCCTCCACTTGTTTCTGGGTCCTGCGCTGAGCAGATGTTCTCCTACATTGTAAACAATGGAAGCTCAGTCACTCGGTGTGGGGGGCGCCATTCACAGAAGGCTTTGCATTTTCTGAATCAATGTAAAGTGAGTGAAAAAACTTATATAGCGCAACACATGCAAACTGAATCGCCTCTGGGCGCTGTATCCATTCCCTGGGTAAAACCCTTTGCCCTCAGAAGAGATGGGTTTTAATCCTTCTCCTGAAGGCCAAGTGGTCCAACTCCAATCGGATGGTGGTTGGTAGCGCGTTCCACAGCCGAGGTCCCTGGACTGCAAATCTTCGATCTCCTTTGGACTTGTATCTGGACAGTCTTCTCTGAATGGTCCTACTTCCATCCGACTTGAATGGATAGGATAAGATTTTGCTCTAACTTTCGAGATCGTCTGACTTGTCCTTTGACCAATCAAAACAATCCCAGTGTGACATGAAATTCCTTTTCCTGCTGCTGTAATCACCGCGTCGGATGTCACAAGTGGGACGGTTAGGACGAGGATCCGACATTAATGATATTCAATGGGCTGAAGTAGGACCAAAGTAGTGCAGGGAGCATTTTCAAAGTCGGACCAGTTAAGATGGCTCTCGTAGATTTATGCAGGTCATGCGACATGAGCTCCCAATGGCTGAGCGTTTGTCGTACCAGTGTGAACCGGACCTTAAAGCGGAGCTCCGCTGAAAAGAAAAAAAAATATTAAAAGCCAGCAGGTACAAATACTGCAGCTGCTGACTTTTAATATTAGGACACTTACCTGTCCTGGAGTCCAGCGCCGTCCGCAGCAGAGGATGAGCGATCGCTCGTCACTCTGCTGCCCCCCCCTCCATCCTCAGTGAGGGAACCAGGAAGTGATGCGCTCCAGCTTCACTGTCCGGTTCCCAAGGCGCATGCGCGAGTCGCGCTACGCCTGCCGATTGGCTCCCGCTGTGTATCTGCACCCCCCCCGCCCCCTGAAAGGTGTCATATGTGACACCGGAGGGGGGGAGGGTTCCGATCAGCGGGAGTTCCACTTTAGGGTGGAGCTCCGCTTTAAAGTGATACCAAAGTAGTTTTTCCTTGTTTAACCGCTTAAGGACCGAGCCCCTTTCTGAGATTTGGTGTTTACAAGTTAAAAACATTTTTTTTGCTAGAAAATTACTTAGAAAAAAAAATGATATAAAAGGTTTGGGGGTTCTAACACCCTCAAAGAATTAAATGGTGGTTGTTGCAAGCGTAGTCACACCGTATTTGCGCAGCGGTCTTACAAGCGCACTTTTTTTTTGAAAAAAAAACAAAAACACTTAAATCAAAAAGAATACAGTAACGTTAGCACTATTTTTTTTTAGTGCAGACCTCCTTCACTTACCTCATCCTTCCATTTTGCTTTTAAATGTCCTTATTTCTTCTGAGATCCTCACTTCCTGTTCTTCTGTCTGTAACTCCACACAGTAATGCGAGGCTCTCACTGGTGTGTAGAAAGCCTCTTGAGGGGGGGGGGGAGGCGAGCAGGAGTGTCAGGACACTCTACTTTGCAGATAGAGAAAGGAGCTGTGTGTTAGTGGGTGTCCTAAATCCCCTTCTCTTCCCCTCCTCCCTCAAGAGGCTTTCTCCAAACCAGGGAGAAAGCCTTGCATTACTGTGTGGAGTTACAGAGAGAAGAACAGGAAGTGAGGATTTCTCAGAAGAAATAAGGACATTTAAAAGCAAAATAGAAGGATGAGGTAAGTGAAGGAGGACTGCAAGGCAAAGGAAGCTATTTAGGAAAAAAAATGTTTTACCTTTACAACCCCTTTTAGAGCATTGGGTGGAAGTGACGTTTTGACGTCGCTTCCACCCGGCAGTGATATGGAGACGGGTGGGGACCATCTTCCCCTCACTTATTTCCATACCCAGGCAGGAACAGGACTGGATCGCCGCTGCCAAAAGGCTCTGGTTAATGGCGGAGGGCACCGGAGAGCGACGGGAGGGGCCCCTCTCCCACTGCCGATAGTGATCTTGCGGCATACCTGCCGCAGAGACCACTTTTATCTGAGAGCGGACTGCCCGCTGAAGAAGAGGATACCGGGGGTTATGTTAGCCATCTGCTACCATAACAACGGTATTCCTCTTCAAATTAGCGACGTATTCCTGCGGCGGGCGGTTCGTAAGGGGTTAAAAATAACAAACCTGTTATACTACTCTGCGCAGATTGTTTTGCACAAAGCAGCCCAGATCCTACTCTTTTAGGGTCCCTCGCTGGCTCTCCTGGCCCCTCCGTCCTGCTGCGTGCCCCCCACAGCAAGCAGCTATGGGGTCTCTTTTCTGTGAGGCCCCTCTTACTATTTGTCCATCATTTATTCATGTGTTACATTACTTTTTTGAGCGTTCATTTACAGATATATCCCACATAAATCCACCCCTGAAGAGCGAGTCACATCTCGCGAAACGTGTTGGGTATTATAGATGTCATGTATACTCATGTACCCCAAATTCAATGCTATCCTTTACTATGTGCAATATTAAAGTGATACTGAAGCAAGAAAGAAAAAAAAAAGTGTTTTGCAGCAGTGCCCATCATTTAAAAATCTGCCCCCAACATGTACAAATCCGCCTCTCACCGATGACATGAGCACACCTCGGCAGCGCACAGCACAATCTGATAGAAAAATTCCATTGGCTACTGTGTGCAGGCGCCATCTCAACAGCTGATCGGCTGTTGTGCTCTTCCGTATGGGGCATGAGCAGAACATCCCGGGCACTTCTCGATAGCGGGCACTATCTGACAGAACACCGGAACTAACTCCGGGAGGCATGTCGTCGCCGGTCACAGCGTTGTGCGGAGGCCGCAACAGCTTTGATCTAAGGTAAGTATTTTGATGCATGATTTCGTATGCGATGCATGCTAGCTCATTATGCCTTTGTCTTACAGGGGTTTTTTTTTTTTGTTTATTCGTTTTTTCGGTTTTACAACCACTTTAACAAGAGTGGCCAGATGTATAAATACAGTAAATCACTGGATATCCAAATCTAGGGGAACTAATGATTTTTAAAAGTACACAAGTTCCTACAGACAATAATAAAATCTGTTTTTTGGACACGTTGGTGACCTGGCTTCTGGGATTTGTCCAGCTCTGCACACTGCAGGAAAATGAACGCAAACATGACTGACAGTGGAAACTCTTCTCCTTCCCATCAGTTTAGTCCACCGTCACCAGGACACTGTCAGGGTGACGTCCCGGACTCAAAATGAATATAGGATACACTGGCTCAGCTGACAAAATGCCCACCACCGACAGCTGCTGAGCTTTCAGTATGGCATGGATAACCATCCTTTGTGATCGCCCGAGGCAAGACATGCTGCTGTCAATTTAGGAAACAAGTTCTAGAAAACATGAACGAGGAGACTGGAAATGCTGCCAGCTAGAGAGAGAAATGTCAAAAACAGACAGTGATTGTATGAGTACCCACATTTCAGGCATTGTGCGGCCTCAGAAAATCCAGACATTCCACATTCCTCATGTAGTGGTGAGGGCTGATTGTTGTGTGTTTATCTCACACTACAAGGCGCACGCCGCCCGAGATCAAGCTACAAGGCCCACGCCGCCCGAGATCCCGCTACAAGGCCCACGCCGCCCGAGATCCCGCTACAAGGCCCACGCCGCCCGAGATCCCGCTACAAGGCCCACGCCGCCCGAGATCCCGCTACAAGGCCCACGCCGCCCGAGATCCCGCTACAAGGCCCACGCCGCCCGAGATCCCGCTACAAGGCCCACGCCGCCCGAGATCCCGCTACAAGGCCCACGCCGCCCGAGATCCCGCTACAAGGCCCACGCCGCCCGAGATCCCGCTACAAGGCCCACGCCGCCCGAGATCCCGCTACAAGGCCCACGCCGCCCGAGCTCCCGCTACAAGGCCCACGCCGCCCGAGATCCCGCTACAAGGCCCACGCCGCCCGAGCTCACGCTACAAGGCCCACGCCGCCCGAGCTCACGCTACAAGGCCCACGCCGCCCGAGCTCACGCTACAAGGCCCACGCCGCCCGAGATCCCGCTACAAGGCCCACGCCGCCCGAGATCCCGCTACAAGGCCCACGCCGCCCGAGATCCCGCTACAAGGCCCACGCCGCCCGAGATCCCGCTACAAGGCCCACGCCGCTCGACCTCACGCTACAAGGTGCACTTGAAATTGCACTTGGAAGTGCAGTCGCTGTAAATCTGAGGGGTAGATCTGAAATGAGGGGAAGCTCTGCTGATTTTATTATCCAATCATGTGCAAGCTAAAATGCTGTTTTTTATTTTCCTTGCATGTCCTCCTCGGATCTACAGCGACTGCACTTCCAAGTGCACTTTGCACTTGTAGTTTGCACTTGTAGTGCAAAGTGGATTTTCCATTAGTAAATAACCCCCGATGTGCATCAACCATCAGAAGTCAGTCCTTATCTGAATAAGGTCAGCGAGGCGACAGCCGGGTTAATTAAATTCTGCTTTTTAATGCAAACAAGTTTATCCAGGACTTTGAGAACTGAACTGTCTGAAGTAAACCTGAGTCTTTCTGTAGGAAAAGACGGCCTAGATGTCTGCACTAGATATTATCAGGGGTGGGGGGGGGGGGGGCAGTATTTTTAGAATGATAGCCTATCTAATCTATGAAAGGGGTTATTGAGGTGAAGATGAACACTAGACTGAACATGCAGGCTCCATCCAACTGCCCTCAAGCACCTAAGGAAGAGAGGAGGAGGAGGGAGCACAGACAACGAATGGGCCGCGGGATCCGCCAACCCAATGGGATCCCAAACCCTAGAGCCCGGGACACACGATCATTTTTCGGCATGAAAAAAAAGTTTTTCGGCATGGACCCACTGCGAAGGCCACATGAAATGGCCTGAAGGGCCGGATTTGGGCCACGGGCCTCGTGTTTGACACCTGTGACCTAGAATGAGGGGTCTCAAACTGCTGGCCCTCCAGCTGTTGCGGAACTACAAGTCCCATCATGCCTCTGCCTGTGGGAGTCATGCTTGTAACTGTCAGCCTTGCAATGCCTCATGGGAATTGTAGTTTTGCAACAGCTGGAGGTCCGCCAGTTTGAGACCCCCTGCGTCTAGATGCTACAGAAGCCAGAAAATTGTTGACACCAACCAATCAGGAACAACAACTGACTGGCAGGAGAAACGGGGATTGTTTAACAAAACCGGGCATTTATTTAATGGGGGGGGGGCGGATCACTGATGGATGAAAGGATTCAATTATAACAGACATGCAAGATCAACATTGATCACATCAAAATTATTAAAAAGAATAAATCCTACTGTGTTTATGTATTGATTAGCATCAAAAAGAAAAAGGGGGGGGGGGGGTTTGGAAAAAAAATAGGGGGGGGGGGGGGTGGTGACGAACTGTTGTCCACTGGATGATACATTTTTCAGAGCTGTACCAACCTGCTTGCTTATGCAAAGCCCCAGCTGGTGGTGCAGAGAGTGAAAAGTGTTAACAAATGTGGAACTTTTGTATGTCCGCCAACAACAATGTGTGCATTCCAGAGTAGACCCTCTCTGAACCCCCCCCCAACCCGTCTCCCCCCCCCCCCTTTATTCTCTATCCAGGCTTAAAGCTATAAGATCTCTCTCCTCACACACAGCCAGAGGAAGCCGAAAACACCAATGAGAGTTGCAAAAAAACGCACAAAGCTTGACGACACAATGCAGTCTTCAGGGCAGACGGGCTGCCTATTAAATGCACCCCAATAAAGTGCGCACAATTTCCAATGGAAGCGTGTTACTGAGTGCGGGCAGGCTTATTTCAATCCTCAAAGATGAGTAGAGAGGTGGGGGGATGGGGAGTTGGCGGATGCCATGACTCTGTAAACCGAGAACCCTGCCATGAATTCCATCGAACAAACTTAGGCCTCAGTGCGGTAAAGACGGAACCTGGTTGCGGCAGCGGTGGCTTTTGTGAGGCACTTGCAATCAGCGTACAAAGCCAAAAGCGGCCTCCAGTTCTGTAATAATCTGCAGAAGAGAAGGGGCTAGAGAGGGGCGAGAGAGAGAGGCGAGAGAGGGGCGAGAGAGAGAGGCGAGAGAGGGGGGCGAGAGAGAGAGAGAGGCCCCTTTCTCTGTCAGAACATCAGGTATAATTAGGAGCCGGTGGAACTCAAAAACATCATGACGGAACATCTGGATGACATTTGTCTCAGACAAGTGCGCTTGCCTAGTTTTAACCTTTTCCGTGCCACAAAATAGGGGGGGGGGGGGGGTTTGTTCCCAATTTTTTCACCCCAGCTGCAGTCACTGATAAAACATGAAGAACGGCTCAAACACATTCAGAGAATTCTCAGATTTTGTTGTTCAAAATTTTCAACTCTCTATGGGTCTATAGTGCAGGGGTCTTCACACTGCGGTCCGGGGGCCTGATGTGACCCTTTGTCAGACCCTTGGGACACTAGTCCTCCCGCCGACAACGATGGGACACTAGTCCTCCCGCCGACAACGATGGGACACTAGTCCTCCCGCCGACAACGATGGGACACTAGTCCTCCCGCCGACAACGATGGGACACTAGTCCTCCCGCCGACAACGATGGGACACTAGTCCTCCCGCCGACAATGATGGGACACTAGTCCTCCTACCAACGAAGGGACACTAGTCCTCCTACCGACAATGATGAGACACTAGTCCTCCTACCGACAATGATGAGACACTAGTCCTCCTACCGACAATGATGAGACACTAGTCCTCCTACCGACAATGATGAGACACTAGTCCTCCTACCAAAGAAGGGACACTAGTCCTCCTACCAAAGAAGGGACACTAGTCCTCCTACCGACAATGGGACACCAGTCCTCCTCCCGACAATGGGACACTAGTCCTCCTACCGACAATTATGGGACACCAGTCCTCCTACCGACAACAATGATGGGACACTATTTCTTCCCTGATACCAACAATGGGACACTATTTTTCCCACCAACACCAATGATGAAACCCTATTCTTCCCCTAATACCAACAATGAGTGCGGAGCCGCAAATGCAGCATTGCATCGATTAGGACTGCACCATTGCCGCCGATTTGACATGTCAATGTGAACCAGGGCATAGGCCCCTGTCACACTACCGCGACTTCAAAGTCGAGGAATTTTAATGCGATTTCAGGGAAATCCTAAGGCCCCTTTCACACTTGTGTGACTTCTCCTGCGACTTGGGACTGCAAAGTCGCATTACACGTCATTCCCATATGATTTCCAATGATAACCATTCATGCATGTGCGACTTCAAAGTAGTCCCTGTACTACTTTGGTCCGACTTTCATGTGAGTTGAGGTCCATATACCTCAAGTTTACACAGGCGTTCCCTGAAAATCGCGCCCATGGTAAAATCGCGGACTTTGAAGTCGTGGTAGTGTAGAAGGTGCCTAAAAACATCTGGTAATGCAGCCATGAAGGTCCCAGTTAAGACCCTTTCTGTTATATAATAATAATGCTCTGTCCTTTGCCGTGTTGTCACTGTCACATGAGTGTCCAAGGGAGACGATAAGCGGCCGCGACATCATTCCCTGCACAGGCACATTCTGCAGTTGTCAGCATCTGTAACCCCGCAGTCATTGACAAAGCACATACATGTAGATAGGAAGTGGCTGCAAATCAGCTGGAGGCGACAAGGAGCACTGGGATGCAAGAAAGGTCAATAATACATTTTTAAAGAATAGGAAGGAAGAAAAAAAAAAAAAAAAAAGAAGGGGGGGGGCAGCTATGCTTCAGTCTAGGGCTGCAACTAACGATTATTTTCATAATCGATTAGTTGGCTGATTAATCGATTAATAACTTCGCAAGTTGCATTTTTTACTTTTTTTTTGCCCAATTTGTTGTTAGGCAGATTAAAAAACACAAATTGCCACAAAAACACATTATATGCCTTTCTGCAGCTTCTCCATTGAAGTATATTGAACCAAAAAAACTAAATGGCACCGTTTTGCCTTTTCCAAATACGCAGCAGCTGAAAAAAAAGCATAGATGTGAACGTGTCCCATAGGAAGACATGTAAATGAACTGTAGTGTGTTTCTGCAAAACGCAACAAAAAAGAGCAAATTATTGCTACTGTAAGGGGTTAATTTTTTACTGTGGGACCGTGAAAGTAATATTTACAGTAGCAATTTGCTCTTTTTGTACCATAAAGGGATATTTTATTTATTTTTTAACCCCATTATGTTACTAGCCGATTAATCGATTATGAAAATAGTAATCAATTAATTTCATAATCGATTAGTTGTTTCGGCCCCACTTCAGTCTACACTAGGGTTGTCCCGATACCACTTTGAGACCGAGTACAAGTCCCGATACTTTTTTTTCAAGTACTCGCCGATACCGAATACCGATACATTTTTTAATGTCATGTGACAGTGGCGGTATTTTTTTAAAATTTTTTTTTTTACTTTTTTTACCACGGCCTTTTCACAGGACCGCGGCGGCGTAGGCTAAAGCCGCGGCCTTGACTAAAAACTTAGGACTGGCACGGTGTCCATCAGGAAGAAAATCGTGAATCGAGTTTTTTTTTGTTTTTAATAAAAAAAAATCAGATTTTTTTGGGGGCCAAAATCGGCCAGCTCCATTGGGAGCCCATTGATTTGAATAGAAATTGCACCAGAAGTTGGATCCTGAAGATCCGACTTGCGGTGTAACTTGTGTGCCGAGGATGAAGGGGAACCCCACCAAAATGAAAAAAAAAAATAAAAAAAAAAAAAAAAAAAAAAATTGTCGTGGGGTTCCCCCCTCCCCCTTGGAGAATACCTGATGGATTTTAAGGGGTACCCCCTACGCCGTAAAAACGTTGTGGACCCCCCCAAAATCCATACCACACCCTTATCCGAGCGCGCAGCCCGGTCAGTCAGGAAAGAGGGTGGGGACGAGCAAGCGCACCCCCCCCCTGAACCATACCAGGGTACATGCCCCCAACATGGGGGGGTAGGGGCTTTGTCCCCATGTTAATGAGGATAAGGGCCTCTTCCCGACAACCCTGGCCGTTGGTTGTCGGGGTCTGCGGGGGGCTTATCGGAATCTGGGAGCCCCCTTTAATAAGGGAGCCCCCAGATCACGGCCCCCCCACCCTATGTGAATGTGTACATCGAAAAAAATTACTGAAAGTCCGCTTTAGTACATATATAGTTTACAGGAAGTTCCACAGGGACGTCACAGAGGGGGGTATACGATACTCCCATTATTCTCTGTAATCAGCAGGAGTAATCACCGAATCCCTGGTTTTGTACCCGGCTTACAGCACGGCAGGAACAAGACCCGCCATAGTCGGAGCCGTTTAGCCTATACTCTCCTTATAGCGATTTTTTAAGCACGCAGCTTATCAGTGGTGAAGCAGCGCAGAGGAGACACAAAATGACTCTGACATATTTGGATTTTCTGCCGTTAATAATTCACCCTGACTGCTACCCCGGCATACAAGCCGAGAAAAACCAGGACAGCTAATTATCCGCCAATCCACCTTGCCGCGCCGCACTAGTGCGACTTTTATCTGCACAGGACAGCTGCACGCCGGCGTTTGAAGTGAAATGTCAGTCTCGGCTAATGCAGTCAAGCTTACATCACTAATGATGTCTCAACGCTTTGAAGACACAACTCAAAGCCTAATTAAAAATTCAAATTCGCTCTCCTCAGCGCGCTCGTTTGAACTGCCTTTCCACTTGGACCGAATTCAATATTCCCCCCTCTCTCTCTCTCTCCTCTTGTTATATGAAACTGAAAACGTCCAAGTGGAATTAAATGAAAAAAATAAAAAAATATGGCAACAGTCATTTGCTTTCATAGAGTCCCTGAAGAGAGATTGTTGTGCTTGGACCAGTTCATGTAACACCGAAGACAACTCAGAATGATGAATTTTTACTGGATTATTAATACAATGTTGCCGTTCGCAACAAGAGAAAAAAGAGCCTGAAGACATGCCGTTGCCAAGTTACGTTTCTAGCTGAAACTGGTAAAAAAAAAAAAAAAAAAAACATATAGCTGCATAAATTCCAGTAAATATCCCATAGTTCATAGGCGTTATAACTTCCCACAAACCAATTAATATACAGTAAAACCTTGGTTTGAGAGTAACTTGGTTTGAGAGCGTTTTGCAAGACAAGCAAAATGTTTTAATACATTTTGCCTTGATATACAAGCGATGTCTTGATATTAGAGTAGCGTCATGTCACAACTGAGTATATAAAAAAATAAAAAAAAATAAAAAATAAAATAAAAAGGAGGCGCCTCTATGTAACAATTTGGTTACATTTAATGAAGGTACAACATTAGCAACTTATTGCTACACTTAGAGGCGCCTCTCTTCTCTTTTATACTCTGTAATAAAAAAAAAAATGCTTTGATATACAAGTGCTTTGGATTACAAGCATGTTTCTGGAACGAATTATGCTCTCAATCCAAGGTTTTACTGTATACTTATTGGGATTTTTTGTAACATTAAAAGGGGTTGTAAAAGGTAAAACATTTTTTCCCTTAAAGCGGAGGTTCACCCTAAAAAACAAGTTTCTACCATGAAATCCAGCATACTAGCGTGAGCTACAGTATGCCTTTATTTTTATTTTTTGCGCCGTACTCACAGTTTAATCCCGTAGCTCGCGCTAGTATGCTGGATGGCATGGTAGAAAAAAATAAAATAAATTTAGGGTGAACCCCCGCTTTAATAGCTTCCTTTACCTTAGTGCAGTCCTTCTTCACTTACCTCATCCTTCCATTTTGCTTTTAAATGTCCTTATTTCTTCTGAGAAATCCTCACTTCCTGTTCTTCTGTCTAACTCCACACAGTAATGCAAGGCTTTCTCCCTGGTGGAGTGTCGTGCTCGCCCCCTCCCTTGGACTACGGGAGAGTCAGGACGCCCACTAACACACAGCTCCTTTATCTGCAACGTAGTGGGCGTCCTTACTCTCCTGTAGTCCAAGGGAGGGGGCGAGCACGACACTCCACACCAGGGAGAAAGCCTCGCATTACTGTGTGGAGTTACAGACAGAAGAACAGGAAGTGAGGATTTCTCAGAAGAAATAAGGACATTTAAAAACAAAAATGGAAGGATGAGGTAAGTGAGGGAGGACTGCACTAAGGTAAGGGAAGCTATTTAGGGGGAAAAATAACCTTTACAACCCCTGGACTTACACTTTGAGCCCTGGTTCACACTGGGTACGATTTGGAACGATTTGAGATGCGATTTGACATGTCAAATCACATCTCAAATCGGCGGCATTTGCAGGCAATTGTCGGCAATGGCACTGTCCTAATCAGTGCGACGCCGCATCTGCGATTTCAAAAAGTAGTTACTGTACTACTTTTTGCGATGTCGGGCCGCGATTTACATTAAATTGCGGCCGAAATTGCGGCAAAATCGCGGTAAAATCACGCATTTTACCGTGATTTTGAATTCGCAGCAGTGTGAACCTAGGCTAACACTAACAATTTTCCCAACCTGTTGGAAAATCGTACAAATCCGGTCCATTCTTTCCTCACCTCGATAAGAAGGAGGCGGTAGGGAAACACTACAACACATGCGATTCCCTTTAATTTTTTGGGGGCGAGTTGCATGAGAAACACCAGCAGACACGGCCATAAAGGACAAGCAAAGGTCTTCCTGCAAGTCGTTTTGGGAAGGCATGTGCCCATCAAAGACCGGCTTGAAAGGCCGATTTCAAAAATAACATTCGCACATTGTATACAAGTAAAAGTTTCAGATACTTGTAAAGTCTGGAAGTATTTGACACAAAGCTGTGACCATAGAGGGGGGGGTGGGGGGTCTTTATTCACCTCATGCCTGTCAATGACAGCACAGGGAATTTGTCTGTCTAACAAGATTGATGTTCACTTCTGAAAACAATGGACTGACCATTTCACACATGAAGACTTGTGTCTGTTGTGGAACTTTTACATCTACTTGTGAATGTTACACTTGGCTTTTAAATACCGGATCAACTTGTATTTTATGTTTACCGTCTCATTCCTGCAACTGCCCCCTTTGCTTTGATCAATTTTTACTTATGCGCTTAAAAGTGAACCAGTCGTATCTTCAAACATCCAGAAAGGAGGATTGCATGAAGAGAGAATATTTTAAAATGAATCCAAGGATACTTTAACCACTTGCCTACCGGACACTTTTACCCCCTTCCTGCCCAGGCCAAATTTTCAGGTTTCAGCCCTGTCACACTTTGAATGACAATCGCGCGGTCATGCTACACTACCCAAACTAAACTTTTATATTTTTTTGCAAATAGAGCTTTCCTTTGGTGGTATTAACCACTGAGTTTTGCATTTTTTGCTAAAGAAAAAAAAAAAAAAAAAAACAACAACTTTCATAGTTTGTTATAACATTTAGCAAACAGGTATTTTTCTCCTTCACTGATGTGCACCGATGAGGTTGCACTGATTGGCAGCACTGGTGGACATTACATGGATAATCAGGGCGCCGAGAATCAGGGCGCTGAGAATCAGGGCGCCGAGAATCAGGGCGCCGAGAATCAGGGCGCCGAGAATCAGGGCGCCGAGAATCAGGGCGCCGAGAATCAGGGCGCCGAGAATCAGGGCGCCGAGAATCAGGGCGCCGAGAATCAGGGCGCCGAGAATCAGGGCGCCGAGAATCAGGGCGCCGAGAATCAGGGCGCCGAGAATCAGGGCGCCGAGAATCAGGGCGCCGAGAATCAGGGCGCCGAGAATCAGGGCGCCGAGAATCAGGGCGCCGAGAATCAGGGCGCCGAGAATCAGGGCGCCGAGAATCAGGGCGCCGAGAATCAGGGCGCCGAGAATCAGGGCGCCGAGAATCAGGGCGCCGAGAATCAGGGCGCCGAGAATCAGGGCGCCGAGAATCAGGGCGCCGAGAATCAGGGCGCCGAGAATCAGGGCGCCGAGAATCAGTTCCTTTCACAAGCAGTTATCGGCTCTCCTCTCCTCATGCTGTCAGTGTGAAGATAGGAATGCCGATAACCAGCTTGTGTTTACATCGTGATCAGCTGTCACCAGACAGCTGATCATGTGGTAAAGGGCAGCTGGGATTGGCCCTTATCCTCGATCTGTGTCCGAACAATGCAGCGTGAGCACAGAGCGCGCCGTCAACATGCTGCACAGGCAGCAGGACGATCACTGCCAGCGAATCCGCCTGATTCTCTAGCCCCTGCCCCCCCTCCCCCCCGAGCAGGCAGATGACAGGTCAGCCCGCTCTCCTCTATGGGCTGTCGGATTGAAATGGACCCCCCTGTCCGTTTCCATCCCACTGTCTTCTGATCCGTCCAGGTGGATGGGAAACCATCTTAAAGTTGTTGTAAACCCAGTTACACCACTTTTACCTACAGATAAACCTATAATAAGTCTTACCTGTAGGTACTGTAAATATCTCCTAAACCTGCACGGTTTAGGACAGATTTACCATGTGTGCTTGTGCCGACTTTATCAGCGCGTGCGCACTGAAGAAACGGGCCACTCGTGCCGTTTCTTCAGTAGTCATGCCGTGACCGGCAGGCTCTTGCACACATTCGCACGGGGGGGGGGGCGACGTCATCACGGCTCTGGACAATCACAGCTCTGGAGCCCGGAAATAACTCCGGGAGACAGGTCGTTGATCACAGCGGTGTGCGGGGGCCGCTGCAACAGCTTCAATCTAAGGTAAGTATTTCATAATTATGCTAGTATGCGGTGCATACTAGCTCATTATGCCTTTGTCTTATGCCCCGTACACACGATTACTTTTTGTGATAAAAAAAAAAGACATTTTTAAAAAAGTCATTTAAAAATGATCGTGTGTGGGCTGAACATATTTTTTTGTCTTCTGAAAAACGACCAAAAAAAAAAATTCGAACATACTTCAATTTTTTATCTCATTTTTTAAAACGTCATTTATTGTGTCGTAAAAAAATGATCGTGTGTGTGGGCAAAAACGACGTTTTAAACCCGCACATGCCCAGAAGCTAGTTATGAGACGGGAGGTAAAAATACCATTCATAATGGAGTAAGCACATTCATCACGCTGTAACAGACAAAAAAGCGCAAATCGTCTTTTACTAACAAGTAACCAGCTAAAAGCAGCCTCAATAGAATTTCCCCTTTAGAGTCGGTTCACACAGCAGCGGCACGACTTCGGGGGCGATTTGCAAAACGACTTCTGCATAGAAGTCAATGCAGGTCGCCCCGAGCCGCCCCCAAAGTAGTACAGGAACCTTTTTTCTAAGTCAGAGCGACTTGCGTCGCTCCTATTAGAACGGTTCCATAGCATTGAATGGGACGCGACACGTCAGGCGGCTGACCCGCCTGTCGTGTCGCCCCAGTGTGAACCGGGTCTAAGAGTGCCGTCGCTTTGTTCATAATTTTTTAAAAACGATGGTGTGTGGGCAACATCATTTTTAATGATGAAGTTGGAAAAAATTTCATTTTTTTTCACCATGATAAAAAATTACTTTTTTTCATCACAAAAAGTGATCGTGTGTACGCGGCATTACAGGTTTCTTTTTTTTGTTTTGTTTACAACCACTTTAAAATAATTACAAAAAAAAAAAAAGTTTTGTCTTTAGAAATCATTTAAACCCAGCCCCCTCCCCCGATCACACTGGTGCGAATTGTCATGCGGTTTCAAAACGCATAACAAGTTGCACCCCATTGTCTGCAATGGAAGCAGTCAAATTGGCGCAACACTGATTATGAATGTACCGTATTTATCGGCGTATATCGCGCACTTTTTTGCCCTGAAAATCCGGGCAAAATCGTGGGTGCGCGGTATACGCCGATACCCGCGCCGAGTTTGACTACTGCGCCGACATATACCGAGCGCAGTACACTCGTGTATAGTCGGGCAGTCTCGGCTCCTTCCGCGCTCACGTCCTGGACGTACAGGACGTCAGCGCGAGAGTTGCCGAGCCTGCCCGACAATACACGAGTGTACTGCGCTCTGTATATGTCGGCGCAGTATTCAAACTCGGCGCGGGAAACGAGCGGGGAGGACGCCGCAGAAGGACGCCGGACCCGACGAAGAGGACACCCCCGAAGCCGCAGACGGACCCGACGAGGCCGGCGATGGACGCCGCACAAGACACCAAAACTGTAAGTACAAAAAAACTTTTTTACACAGGAATCCGCTGCAACTTTAGGGGTGAGCGCTATACGTGGGAGCGCGCTATACCCCAATAAATACAGTAGTTCTTCCACTGGGTGCGACTTGCATAGACATTTGTGCACAAAGTCAAACAGATGTCTTACAAGTTGCGCCGACATGCGGCTTCAAGTGAAGTCGCACGATTTCAAAGCCACGTTCGGTGTGACCAAAAGGCCAAGTGCCAGAGATCCATACAAGTTTTATGCCCACGCCATAATTCCGCTTTGAAATGTGTCGGGTCATATGAGAATTTGTAGCCAATGTCTACATACAGACTGCGGCCTCCATGGCTCTTCTACAAGCCCGTCCTGCCTGCAGTCATCGCTCTCTCACTAGATCCTGTTTGAACCCTATAGAAGAAGGCCTGGAGTTACTGCCTGCCTGGGAGGGAACATTTCTGTCCTCTGGGATTCTACTCAGGGCTGCCTAAACCACCTCCTGTAATTGTGCCAGGAACCAGATCAAAGGCCCGGCTCCTCTAATTCTCCTGCTGGCTTTTTGTTATGTTAAAGCTCACTGTTTATTTTTAAACCACTTTGAAAAAAAAAAAAAAGCCACAGCAGAAGGGTTTTCTTTGCACCTTCACAAAAATAAAAAATAAAACACAACACCCACACACACACACACGTCTGTAAATTTGTCACAATCCACCTGTATGAAAGGTTCTTTTTTTTTAAGCATTATTGTAATTCAGTTTTCTATAAATAGTGCAGAAACCAGAAGGATTGTCCACCAGAAAGATCTGTGGGAAAGTTTCTCAGCATTGCTAAAGGCAGTTCTTAAAGAGGAACTGCAGTCTGCTCACATAGTTTGTAAGAAAAACATCTTTGCCATTCTGAAGCTTCCCTCTAACCACTTTGCATATGATTTTATATATTCTGCACTTGCCAAATGTGCTGAAGAAATCTACCTTGACCGAGTCTGGCTGCAGCCATTTTAACTGTGGGCAGCTGAAGCCTGTTCACTTCCTGGATGAGAGAGAGAGAGAGAGAGAGAGAGAGAGAGAGAGAGAGAGAGAGAGAGAGAGAGAGAGAGAGAGAGAGAGAGACACAGAGAGAGACAGAGAGAGACAGAGAGAGACAGAGAGAGACAGAGAGAGACAGAGAGAGACAGAGACAGAGACAGAGAGAGACAGAGACAGAGACAGAGACAGAGAGAGACTTTGCGGTGGTTTTTAACCGTTTCTGTGCCTCTAGCGGCAGAATAGCGCCGCAAATATGACGGTAAATAGCAGCGCTTTACCGCCAACGCCGCCCCAGTGTGAAAGGGGCCTTAGAGAAAAATATACAATGTTTGGGGGTTCCAAGTAATTTTCAAAAAAAAAAAAAAAAAAATCATATTTTTTCAGAAAAAAAAGTTTTACTATGCAAAGTTAAAACAATGGCAAAAGCTTTAATAGATGGGAAGATGAAAAAATTACTGAAGTTCCACTTTCAAGAGTAACTTTTTTTCTGCAACAAAACACAACATCCCCCTCTAGGTGATCTAGAATGTTCGTACGACTTTCCTATAGTGTGTACAGAACTTTCGACAGCCGATTCGTACGAAAATTCCCGATCAGAATCAGAAAAGACAGACTGCGCATGATCAGAAACATAACAAATAAAAGCCTGTGTCGTACGAGAATATTCGAACAAATTTTCATTGGTTTCCAATTTGCTGTGAAACATCGAGAAAAATCGTAGCCCCCCCGATATCCTTATAGTGTGTATCCCACTACACTGACAACTTAGGTAGCGATCATGATCAGGGCCCTCTTAATAGCATCATGGGCCCCTGGGCAAAGTAATGCTCTGGGGCCCCTACAATGGAGACATCAAGTAGGTAGGAGGTAGACAAGCGGAGCTTCCCCTTTTGGGTCAGAGCATCACTGGCGCTCCGGCCCCACCCGGCTGGCTGTGAAATGGGTATCGTTCTGCACAGCATGGCGCACCACTGCCAGCCTGCCTCCCTGTGTATCCATCACCCTCAGTGCCATCATGGGGGCCCCCCCCAATTTCCTGGCAACATGGGCTCAAGGAGCAGCTTCTTTGGGAAAAGTACAGGGGCCCCTGGGCAGTGCCCTCTCATTAAGGCTGCATTCACACCTGAGCGTAGGTCGTTCGGTCGTTTTTTCCGGCGTTTTGTCGCGCGTATTCATGCTTGTTTGCATACAGCGTCGTCCGACGTTTTTGCACTTCGACGTTTTTTTATTTTAGCCAATAGGAAAAATGATCATCTTTTCATCACTTGTTGCTATGTTGGTAGATTTTTTTTATCTTCTGCCTGGGTGAAATGTTCTATTGATTAAAGCGACAAAACGCCCGTACGAAACGCTCGTCGCTTGAATCGAGCGTTTCCATTACTTTCTATGGGAAATAGAAACGCTCAAAAACGCCCAAACCGCGTTTTGGAGTGGAGATGTGAACCATCTCCATGGGAATAATGTATTTTTTCCCCCTCTAACGTTTTTGGAGCATCGCGCTTCAGGCGACAAAACGCTCAGGTGTGAATGCAGCCTAAGATGGCCCTGATCATGATTGCTCAAAGGGCACAGACTTATCAAAGTGATGACATGCAAAATCCTCAGGGGAAAAAAAAAAATCACAAGCTCTTAGAACCAGCTGAACATTGGACCAATCCACAACAACAGCTGCCACGCCGTGTGAAAGCAGACAGTTGCACTTTTATGAGAAGAGCAAGTAAACAAATACATGAACTTTACCTTCCAACCATAAAACAGAAAGAAGCCTTCATCTCACTGCTGAGACACAATGCCTTGCGCTCATGCATTTTTATTACCATTAAGCTGCAAAGGCGGACCTCACCCAGAAAATACTCTGGAAGCGTGACACTTTTCACGGCTGAAATAAAATTCCACAAGTAACAAGTTGGTAGAACAAAACTAATAGAATCCAGAGAGATCCATTACAAACTAGCCAAAGCTTAGATCATGCGAGTCCAGCAGAACATGGTGTGCCATTCTCTATACATCTCCAGCACAGCAAGAAGTCCAGTTTTGGTTGTGCAAGTTTACTTGTGTTTGCAATGCATTTCGTAGTGAATTTATTTTTTCTTTCACATAATTATTATTTTTTTTTTTATTATAGTTGCATTTACATGCATTTGTGGTGCTAAAAAATGTGCTTTATCTTTTTAAACACACAAGAAAGCACCTCAATGGTGTAAGCCAGGGATGGCCAACCAGTGGCCCGGGGGCCACATGTGGCCCGCAGAGCCCTTTGATGTGGCCCGCGACCTCCTGCTCTGGGAGGGCTGGTTGGCAAGCCCAGATTTCGGGTTGCCGACATGCCAGCCAAAAGCATCGGTGTTGTAAATGAAGCCGGCGGTAGAGGAAGCAAGTGGCTTTTCAGAAAGTGCACCACACCTGCAGGATATAATAGACTTTCTATAGCAAAGTGCAGCTAACCGGCGGGAAAACCACAGGTACACTGCGCCGCAATAGATCACAGACCATCAGTGTAAAAGCAGCCTTAGGCCCCTTTCACATGATCGGTCCAACTTAATTGGACCCTCCATTCACCTCTATGGAGCGGCAGATGTAAACAGACTTTTTTCCATTTACACCTGCCTACCTCCAATTCGATCTGCTAAAAAAAGCAGACCAGACTGGACACAGACCTGTCATCTGCCCACTCCGCTCACTGTGGCCCACGACTGGTTACTAAATCGCTTAAGTGGCCCTCGGCCTTTAAAAGGTTGGGCACCCCTGGTGTAAGCCAAGCTCATTCAACCACTTGAGCTTCAGAATATTATACCCACTTCATGACCAGGCCATTTTTTGGTATTCGGCGCTACTTTACCTGGTAATTGCGCGGTCATGCAATGCTGTACACAATAATTTTGTTAACACAAATAGAGCTTTATTATGGCGCTATCTGGAATTTTTTTTTTTTGCAATATAAATTATATATCATTTTTTTTTTAAGAGGGGGAGAGAGAGAGAGAGAGAGAGAGAGAGAGAGAGAGAGAGAGAGAGAGAGAGAGAGAGAGAGAGAGAGAGAGAGAGCTGTATAAGGTATTTACTGGCAGAAAAAAATATATTTTAATAGCCAAACAAGGGGAGAAGATTTAATAAATGGAAAGATGAAAAAAAAATTATATATATATATATAGAAGATCTGCTTTAAGCTGGGAACACAATGTGGGCCGATTTTTTTATTTAATTTGTTTAAGGGAAGAGCGATCTTAGTGCAGCGATCTTCCTCCGCCCCCGCTGTGCAATCGTATTCTGATCTGAACACACTGATCAGCGTTTGCAGCCATTGGCTGGTTTTCCAGCATGCCCGTTTGACAGCGGCTGTACACACGTATGGAACGTCAGCCGGTTTTGCTGCTGAACTGGCCAATATTCAGGTCGTGTGTACCCAGCTTTACAAATGCCTATATAGATAAAACTGTAAAAGCAAGGCAGGCAAAAATTTCTATATACACAAGTCAATGATTGCACTAGTCTGCCTGACGACGCAAACATTCCCAGCGTGTTGAAGCCTCACCACAATCTCACATTACAAGCAGCCTGCACAAGATTAATATTTCAAGCAGGTCACACAGGGAACCCGGCATAGCCGCCCAACAGGCAAGGCTGGGGAATATTTTGTTTGGATAACAAAGCCCTCCCTGCAGGGGGTCAGCAGACACAAGGAAGGGGGGGGGGGGGGGGGAATAAAAAAGTGCTCAGCCTGACTGCTTTCAAAGATAAAAGGTTATTTAGGGGCAGCACCCTGCTGACCACATAGAAATGCATGCTGGCTAATCTCCAAAGCTTTTAAAACTTAATTGACTCAAAGTTTTATACCCTCCTTTCAAGTTTTGCCTTTTGTCGGAGCCTATAAATAAATGAAAAATAGGAAACTGCTAAAACAAATTAGTTAAAAGGAAAAAATAAATAGAAAAAAAAAAATTAGCAAAGGCTAGAAGCAAAGAAATGTTGCCCCCCTCGCCCGATTGTGTATATATGTATACACATACACACACAATATATATATATATATATATATAAGCCGAGGCACCCAATTTTACCACAAAATACTGGGAATACTTATTGACTCGAGTATAAGCCGAGGGTGTCCATCTGCATGCCTCACTGTGCCCATGACTAGACTGACGTTTAACATGGGAGTCCATGGAAGGGGTGTCCAGGTTTGAAAAATCAGTGCTCCCCAGCTGTAGGTCTCCCAGACAACAAACGTTGCACACTTGTAGAGGAGAAATGGGGCTACATGTGTGCCAAGTTCCGGGTCCAGGGGACCTACAACCGGCCAGTACCAGGTCCCCAAAGTCAGCGGAGAAATTACCGTTTAACATGGGAGTCTATGGAAGGGGTGCCCGGCTTTGAAAAATCGGTGCTCCCCGGACAACAAGCTTGTAGAGGAAGAGTGGGGCTACGTGTGTGCCAAGTTTGGGGTCCAGTGCCAGGTCCCCAAAATCTGGGAGATCAGGTGCAAAAAAGATGACTCGAGTATAAGCCGAGGGGGGGCGTTTTTAGCACACAAAAAAAAGTGCTGAAAAACTTGGCTAATCCTCGAGTACCGGTATATACGGCAATTGTTACTTTAGGCCAGTGTTTCTCAACTCCAGTCCTCAAGGCTCCCCCCAACAGGTCATGTTTTCAGGCTTTCCACTATTTTGCACAGGTGATTTGAACAGTTTCACTGCCTTAGTAATTGCCACAGCCGTTTCATCTGAGGGAAATTCTGAAAACATGACCTGTTGGGGCGCCTTGAAGGCTGGAGTTGAAAAACACTGCTTTAGGCAGTCGCATGACCGCAAAGCTCCAGCTCCCTTTATGTAAGGCCCCTTTCACACGGGCGGTACCGTTCAGGTCTGCCTGTCAGTTTATTCGGCGGACCTGAACGGGTGCTCCATACAAGTCTATGGAGCGTCGGATGTCAGCAGTGACCACGTCCGCTGACATGCGATCCGCTAAAATCAGGCGCATGCCATCCGCCGAATCAGCGGAGATCAACCTGTTATCCGCCGGCTTGGTTGAGATCAACGGAGAGATCTCCTGCCGAGCTCAATGGACGCCGCTGACGGATCCCTCCTTGTGTGGAAGGGGCCTTATATGCAGGGCTGACCATGGAGCTAAATTACACAGAGCCATGGCATCACCCAATGACATCCACTGCACTAGGTGATGTGAGCGAGGGAGAAAGTTCCCCTACCATGAGCCGACACAGACACACACAGGAGCGAGACCCGGAGCTTTGTGGTCACATGACCACATTGAAAATGGTTAAAAAAAAATAAAAAGTGCCTACATTGCACTTTACTAGGAGAACATGCGGAGAAATAGGGAGGCAACATTTAAAACTTAAAGCGGAGTTCCACCCAAAAATGGAACTTCCACTTTAAAGGGAAGGTGACCCCCTGACATGTCATTTTGGGGGGGGGGGGGCGCGGAAACCCTCCCATTTCCTCCGCAGCACCGGAATGAAATTGCTCTCCCTTTTGGCAATCTGGGACACGTCACAGGTGCCGATGATTGCTCGGCCAGTCACGTGCGCAGCGCATGCCCGGGTGTGAAGCCACATCCGGGCTCCGACAGTGACAATGCTGGCGCCGTGGAGAGGAGAGGGGGGGGGGGGGGGGGGGGGGGGGGAAGACGAGCACTGCTTAGTTTGCCCTGAACCCTGGGACAGGTAAGCGTCCGATTATCAGAAGTCAGCAGCTGCAGTATACTGCAGCGCATATAGGATTTAAATGTGTCCTTAAAGTGGAGATCCATCGCAAATGGGAAGCTCCTCTTGTTTGCACCCTCCACTGCCACATTTGGCACCATTTTTTGGGAGGGGTGGGGGAGACAGGTTTTGACAGGTACCCACTCCGGATAAGATCTCTGATCTACATGCATTGCACGTAAAACAGGCTCCAAGTTGGATGGGGCCCACACAAGATCGGTTCGTCCGATGAAAACGGTCCATCGGACGAACCGATCGTGTGTACGCGGCATAAGAGTTCCCTTCAATGGACCCCCTGAAAAACCACCCCACACCATAATCCCCCCCCCCCCCCCCACCAAATGATTTGGACCAGAGCACAAAGCAAGGTCCATAAAGACATGGATGAGCGAGGTTGGGGTGGAGGAACTTGACTGGCCTGCACAGAGTCCTGACCTCAACCCGATAGAACACCTTTGGGATGTTTTTTTTTTTTTTTTTTGCTTTGTTTTGTTTGTAAATGAACCTTTACAATCACTTTTTTTTTTTTTTTTTTAAATCAATTTCTATTAGTATATTTCACAGGTATACATAGATAACAATGTGGACATTGTACGTTGCGCAACGACGTAGTTGTACATAAAAGGTTTACGGCAGAAACAAGTTATTAACTAACAGAGTAGCTGAGGGATCGAGCCACGTATGACTCGCACGCCTTGATTTGTCATACTGATAACTGATGGGAGCACTTTTGTGTCCCAAGAAGGAGACAATACCCACTCTGTGCGATTAACCTTTACAACAGGGGTGCCCAAACTTTTGAAGAGCAAGGGCCACTTAAAGGAGGTTGCAATAGGAATTTTTTTTCCCCCTAAATAGATTCCTTTCCCTTAGTGCAGTCCTCCTTCACTTACCTCGTCCTTCCATTTTGCTTTTAAATGTCCTTATTTCTTCTGAGAAATCCTCACTTCCTGTTCTTCTGTCTTTAACTCCACACAGTAATGCAAGGCTTTCTCCCTGGTGTGGAGTGTCGTGCTCGCCCCGTGCCTTGGGCTACAGGAGAGTCAGGGCCACATCAGAAGGCTCCGTGGGCCACATGTGCCCCCCGGGCCACTGGTTGGGCACCCTTGCTTTACAATCACTTTAATTTAACCATAAAATCAGATCTTCCATTGTTTTTTTTTTTTACATTTTTGTCTTTCCTTCTATTTCAAAAACGTGCAACGCCACAGCAGAAGGCGGTGTGGCGTCAGGGGCTCTGCACAACACCGCAGATAGTGACGCAAAATGTATGCGAACGCTATTCATTTACCGACTACCACAACAGGAATCTGGACTGAAAAATTCTTGTCTGTAATCCAATTAGTGAACTTCAACAAATGAAAGGGATATTTTTAGGGTATAGATTTCCCTTAAGAGCATCCAAAATGGTCACTGCAGACCGAAAAGAAAACAAAGCGGCGCTTGCACGCGGCAGAAGAGGGAATGCAATACTAGAACACGGGAGGATTTTAGAAGAGCAACACACTGAATGAAAAAAGCTGCCTGCAGAAATCAACAGACCAGAATGCAAAATGGGATTTTCTGACGGTTTTCTTTCCTCTTCTCCCCCCCCCCCCCCCCCAACAACCCCAAGCTGCAGCACATGCCATTGATCTGTAAATCCCTTCTATGGCTCTGTGCGGATGTGCTGGAGATAAAATAGAGGGGAAAGAAGAAAGAAACTGAATATTTTATTAGTCTGCAGACAAGAGCTGCCCAAAATAGTCATTCCATCTGAACCTCACCAAATACAACCTAGATGACCGGTTACCTATGTTGGACCCGAGCGCCGCCAGGTCCCCTTAGAGGATAACAGCGCTAATTACCTTTCATTATTTGCATGAAATATTGCAAATCAGATGAGCGCAAGAAAGGTTTTCACATTACTTGGGCTCACTGTGGGAATAATGGATTATGATCTGTGGGGAAACAAACAACAACCGAACATCAAAGTGTTCTGCTTAACGATGTGGGGGCACCTGATGAAGGGGAGGAGCCAGGAGCGCCGAGGGGGTACCCCAGAAGAGGATCGGGGCTGCTCTGTGCAAAACCCCACAGGGAAGTATAACAGGTTTGTTATTTTTATGGCAAAAAAAGTGCCAATCAGTAGCCCCATCAGTAGCTGCCCATCAGTGTCGCCCCGTTTTTCTGGGGAAGAAAATTATAAAAAATTTGTTTACAGTGTTGCATGGCCGCGCAATTGCAAAGTGCAACAGCGCTGAAAGCTAAAAATTGTCCTGGGCAGGAAGGGGGGGAAAGTGCCCGGTATTAAAGTGGTTAAAATCGCGTTGATTTAAAATCAAGCCTTTTAAAATTAAAGGGGTTGTAAAGCTTGTTTTTTCACCTTAATGCATCCTATGAGAAAAAAAACACACACACACACACACACACACACACACCTTGCACTCTTGCCCCCCCCCCCTCGTTTTACTTACCTGAGCCACGAAACTCAGTGAGCGTGATCCCACAATGCTTTCCCCCAGCTTGGGGTGGCTCGTCAATGGAGACGAGCCCTCGGGGCTTTCACACTGGAGACACAGCAGCGGCTGTTTCAGGTCGGTTTGCAGGCGCTATTTTTAGCGCAATAGCACCTGCAAAACGACCCCGTGTGAAAGGGGTCTTACAACCCCTTTAAATCAAATCCACCCTCCCTGTACACTACAAACTGTATGATTGAATTGGTTCGGATATCTCTGTTTGACTAGCCTGACAGCTTATTATTCTAAATGTGAAACCTTCATTTTGTTTACAAATATTAAAGATTCTAACTACCGGTGTAGTGTCACATTCTGTTGCCTATCTTAGAATGCTGCGGAAGTCACGTGGCGGCCAACTGCGCATGCCGATGCGTTCCAAACGCAAGTGCGATGCGTTCCAATGGATTCACGACAGTACACACCAGTGAAACCTCGGTTGGCATCCAGGCTCTTTCCATAACATCCCCGTGGATTGGAGGACGTTAAAAAAAGAGCCAGGAGGCCGAGCGAGCGGAGCGAGCCGTCCGAGCGAAGCGAGGACGTGAGGCCGACTGGCCACTTTCCTCTAAATCCACGTCGCCCTGAATGCCGGGTTCGCAGGGGTGTACTGTCGTAAATCTATTGGAACGCATCGCACTTGCGTTTGGAACGCATTGCGCAGTTGGCCGCCACGTGACATCCGCAGCATTCTACGATAGGCAGCAGACTGACACTACACCGGCAAGAATGAGTCCTTACATTTAAAGAGCACCTGTCAGTCATTTTAGATCCATCGTGGCAGCGCCTGTTAGCGGGCATCCACTCACCCGCTGCCGCCACGTCCCTCACCTTGCGTCACTGCCGCATCACCAGCCGTCCCATTAAAGTGAATAGGACTGTCGGTGAGTCCACAGCGGGTCAGAGGAGGAGCCACTCCGGGACAGAGATGACAGTTGCTCTTTCTAAATTATGATTTAAATCCAATCCGCCCTGGTCGTATGTAAAGTCGGACGTATGTAACTCGGGGACTGCCTGTGGTGGTCCATAAAGTCCTGCGGTCTACACACATAAGCAGTACTAAAAACATTCACATCTAAAATTATTCTATAATTTCTCTAGCTCAGTTTTATTTATTTTTTGGCATTCAGTAAATATCAGCAACAGTGAGCATTTGGATATTATATTTTACATCTACAAGTGATCAGCAGAGTATATTTTCTCCATTCCAGGTCAGTCCCGAAAGATGGTAACCATCATTTCACTTGTTTCATTTGTAATGCAATTATCCAAAAACTAAATTGTGAAGGATGTGCTGCCTCAGTGCCTTCAGCAGCATTAGCTCAGTTTTAAAGTGTTACAAAACCCACAACAGTAAAATCAGTCTGTATATGCCGTAAAGCAGGGGTGCCCAACCTTTTGAAGAGCGGGGGCCACTTAAGTGACTTGGTAACCGATCGCAGGCCACAATGAGCGGAGCAGGTGGAAGACAACCCACTCTACTCTATAGAGCCCACTCAAGTCTTTTTTAGCGGATCGAATTGGAGGTAGGCGTTTGTAAACAGACCATTTACTCCTAAGGCCCCGTACACACGGTCGGACCGAACCGATGAGAATGAACCGAAGTTAATTTTCACCGGACCAAACCGACAGTGTGTATAGCCCATCGGTCCGTTTTCCTTCGGTCCAAAATTTTAAAACATGCTTCAAAACCGAACCGATGGACCGCTGCCCGATTGGACCAAACCGATGGTTAGTACAGAAAAGCATTGGTTCAAAACCCGCGCATGCTCAGAAACAAGTCGACGCATGCTTGGAAGCATTGAACTTCGTTTTATTCAGCACGTCGTGTGTTTTACGTCACCACGTTCTGACCCGATCGGATTTTGAACTGATGGTGTGTACACACATCAGGCCGTACGGCCACTTCAGAGGTGAACCGATGAAAACGGTCCGTCGGACCATTCACATCGGTTTTGTCAGACCGTGTGTACGGGGCCTTAGAGGTAAATGGAGGGTCCGATTTGGTCAAACTGACCATGTGAAAGGGGCCTAAGGCTGCTTTCACACTGATGCACCGCACGTTCACCTGTGGCTTCCCTGCAGTTTAGCTGTACTTTGCCATAGACTTCCATTATATTCCATAGGTGTGGTGCACTTTCAAAAAGCACACCAAACTTGCAGGTAATAGAAGTCTATGGCTCAGTGCAGTTTGAAAGCAGCCCAGTAACCACTGCAGAACAGATATGCCCATACACACACACACACAATGTGATTTTAGTAATAAACTAACCTTTAATAACAGTATTCTATTTTATTCCATCCCAGAGCAGCAAGTCATGAACCACATCAGAGGGCTCCGTGGGCCACTGGTTGGGCACCCCTACCGTAAAGCATGCTTGTGATACAGACGGTGGAACCTAAGGGGGTTAATCCTCTGCATTGTGTAAAAAAAGACTTTCATCCTGTCTTTTCTTATCTTCCACTATCCCCAATATGCTGATAGAACAGAGCCCTTGGAGTCACTCTGCACATGCTCAGTTTGGTGCGTATTGCTAGAGTTTTTTTTTTTTTTTCTTGGTGTGCATGTGATCAACACAGGACCAATCAGCACTGTCCATACAGAGGGTCAGGGGTCCTGCAACCTCATAGGACAGTCAGAATAGAATGAAAACTCCTTCTATAACCTTTAAACCAGACACTGATAGAAGTCACAAGACTGCTATATACTGCTGATGAGAAAATATATTTGTCAATTTATATTGACTAAAATAATTGCATATCCATGTTCTGTGGGAGACCAGATATAGTGAATGCAGCCCCTTTTCCCCGCTCTCCATCATGAAACATCCCTTCGCAGCAGCCGGGGGAGAGGAGAGAAGCCAGCAGCACTGCGGGCTGGGGGGCAAGCCGGGCAGTAGGGGAAACGGGCACTGCACATAGTGATTAGGGTGTGCCCAGGCACACCCCCTGAGCACGCCTGAGAGTGTAAGATTTCTGAGCACAACACAATCTGAATGCATTTTTTAACACCCCACGATTGGAATTTCACATGTCAGAGGTTTGAGAATATGAGATTTTTAAATATATAAAATGTCCTTTTTTTTAGTCTTTGGTATAAAAAGCCAGAATAACACTGCAGAACAAAGGACACACACACTAATAAAATGTATGTATGTATGTATGTATGTATGTATGTATGTATGTATATATTCATTCAACTGCACAAAATCCATCACACACACATTCATATGGAAAGGTCTGACAATAGCCTTTATCTGGGTTATTATTCTTATAACATTTCAGAGCGTGGTGATAGACGTGAAGGAAATCTCTCACGCAATTAAAAAAAAAAAAAAAAAAAAAAAAAACACAACCACTTCCATTTGGCATTCTCTGAAGGATCACAAAGTACCAAATAAATACAGACCCGCTGAATAGGAGATCCTAGACAGGATCCAGATCTGCACACACAAGTCCCCACTTAGGAAGCCGACTCCTGGATTGCTGTTATTTCTCACATAGAGATACAAGACAATGTAACAATTCACAATAGTTACATAATGTACGTCGGATGTAATACTATTCATGCTCAGGGCTCCATCCACACTGCAGATCAACAAAAAAAAAATGCTGTGAACCGCCCCTTACAGACATTTGAGCTTTTATTACTCTGCCTAAGACCCCTTTCACACTGGGGCGTTTTTCCAGGCGCTTATGGGCTAAAAATAGCGCCGGTAAAGTGCCTGAAAGAAAAAACACCTCCGCTGCAGTCCCAGTGTGAAAGCCAGAGTGCTTTCACACTGGGACAGCGCTGGCAGGACGTAAAAAAAATAAAAAATAAAAAAGGTCCTGCAAGCAGCATTGCTCCTCACACAACTCCTGCCCACTGAAATGAATGGGCACTGCTGCCGAAGCGCCTGCAAAGTGCAGCCGAAGCGCCTGCAAAGTGCAGCGGCGATACACGGGTGCACTTAAACCTTTATTCAGCCGATAGCGAGGCGCATTTAACCCTTGCTAGCGACTGAATAGCGCTGCTAAAACTAGCAGCGTTTTACTGTCAACGCCCACCCGCCCCAGTGTGAAAGGGGTCTGAAAGCTTGTGCTTTTTTTGTGCTCTTTAGCGTGTTTTAATTGCTTTTGCTTTTTTAATTGTTTTTTTTCCCCTCCCCTCAAATTTCGTTTGTGTGTTTTTGCACTTTCACATGTTTTTGGGCACTTCGGTGTCTTTTCTACTCAAAAGCTCCTCTCAAAGACGCAAAAGTTTGAAAGCGGGGGGTTCTGCCTGTAAGCTTCTGAAAAAGCCATAATGTGCATGGACATCATGCAGGAAAAAATGAGCGCAAAAAAAAAAAAAGCTCAAAAGCCATAGTAGCAGCTTCTTTGGGATGCAGGGTGCATGAGTCCTTACAAGAGGATCAGCAGCAGCAGCTCACCGACATTCCATCCAAGATAAAGTCCATTCAATGCAATTCAGGACTTTAAATAGCCTGAAGAGTCGCGTCACCACTGGAGGTATCACCCAGCAGGACACCCTCACAACAATAGTTAACAAATCACCATAGAGCAACCTTGCAACCCCCCCCCCCCTCCAGGACGAGTCTGTCAGGACCCCCTCCCCCCCCAACAAAACCCACATGTTGAAGTGTGCAAGGCTTGAGCACAACAAGTTCAGCATATCTTAGGCCATCGTGTACATCGGGTGTTTTCCCCAACTCTTGTGAACGTCTTTCCTTCTGTTAAAAAAAAAAAAAAAAAATAAAAAAAGCTCCTAAAGTTGTACTTTCCAGGCGCGGTTTTCAATTCATTCCATTGGCCGAAATATTCATTTGTTCTGGCCACTGAAATGAATGAATTCTCAAGCGCTAAATGCGTTTATATCGGTTTCAGCAGGCTGGGTGTATTTGTTTCTGCCAAAATGCTCCTCTCCTGAACGCTCAAGTGAGGATTTTTTTTACCCTGCAGTTAACGCCAATGTGCGCCAGGACACACAGACATGCGCCGAAATTTACGAGGACAAAACACATCGGCCACAAAAAGGCGTCATCTATATTTTTCCAATAAGAGAAAAGGCTGCTGACAATGGCAACAAAAATGCACAGGATTAGCTGCGACTTGACGCAAGTTTACTGTGCTTATCAGAGGTCATGCGACTCAATAAATGCATCAAAAACATAACAGGGGTGCGTTTTCAATGGGGTACGTTTTTGGTGCAGTTTCTGGTGAGATTTTTTGTTTACAAGTTAAACTGCTTTTTTTTTTGCTAGTAAATTAGGAGTAGGACCCCCAAACATGATAATTGTTTTTCCTAACACCCTAGAGAATAAAATTTTGGTCGTTGCAATACTCTGTCCCACCGTATTTGCGCAGCGGTCTTATAAGCGCACCTTTTTTAATAAAAAAAATTCAATATTCAAAAAAGTGTAAGACAACAGCAAAGTCAGCCCGATTTCTTTTTATATTGTGAAAGATAATGTTACACCAAGTAAATTTATACCCAAGATGTCACGCTTCAAAATTGCGCCCGCTCGTGGAATGGCAAAAAACATTTACCCTTAAAAGTCTCCATAGGCAACGTTTAAAAAAAAAGAAAAAAAATCTACAGGTTGCATGTTCCGAGTTACAGAGGAGGTCTAGGGCTAGAATTATTGCTCTCGCTCTACCGATCGGGGCGATACCTCACTTGTGCAGTTTGAACACCGTTTTCATATGCGGGCGTTGCTCACGTATGCGTTCGCTTCTGCGTGCAAGCTCGGCCGTACAAGTCGCATTCACACCAAAATGGTGCAGGACCCTTTTTTGGTCCACACTGGAATCGGACACAATGCAATCTGATTCATTGCCCTATTTCACAGTTCGTACTGTGATCTGATTGGGGGGCGTCATTAAACTAAACATTGGCGGTTCGCAAAAAGTAGTGTGAACTGCCTGCGCATGAGAAGAATCCGCACAGGAATGGCGCTGGTTCCCGCAATGCACAAGTAAGAACCGGGACTAAAGGGATACATTTTTTTATAAACTTTCTTGTGCAAAAAAAAAAGTGCCAATAATTGCCAACAAATTCATATTAATTTATTCATGATATTAAAAGAAGAGTTCCATGCAAATATGGAACTTCCGCTTTAAGTGATGGTGAGCCCCTGACATGCCACATTTGGCATGTCATTTTTTTTTGGGGGGGGGGGGTACCCTCTTTTTAGAGGCATCCAGCTCCCACCTCCTCCCGGGACACCGTGGCGCCGGAAGGAAGTTCACCTTTCCCTGCAATCTTCTGGGACACGTCCCAGGTCCCAAAAGATTGCCCGGCCATTCATAGCACACATTAAACCAAAGCCGAGGGCCCACAGTTGCAATGTCGGCGCCGCCGCAGAGAGGAAGGGGAGAGGAGCGGGGCTTCGTTCGCCCGCTGGTCAGGTAAGTGTCCGATGAATAAAAGGTCACTTTTAGTAGCCGCCGACTTGGGCGGAACTCCGCTTTAATTAAAAAGTCGAATACAATTCTACAGGGGTGTCCCCGACTTTCGAACAAGTTAGGGACTTTAGGTTTGTCCTTGAAAGTTGAAAATGTTCGTAAGTCGGAAACCGCATGCGCAGAATGTCAATTACGTAATTTTCGTCGAATGGGCGCGTGCATGTGCAGAATGGGAGACGCAACGTTTTCCGATGTTCCGTCGTATGCGCCCACCGCTGAAAAAGGCCGCGCGTGCGCGGAATGTCCCGTTCGCCAGTAGGGGGCGTTCGTAAGTCAGGTTATTTGTTTCCACCACTCATAGTAGAGAATGCACCCTGATCTGTACACATGCGCATCAAAAAAAAAAAAAAGACTACGAATGCAAGAAATAAAAGAAAACACATAGTACACAACAAGATAAAGACAGCCAAGCAACCTATAAGGGAAAAAAATAAAAAAGGTAGAAATGCAATCTTCCATAAACTAAAACAAATACTGCTAAAAGAGAATTGCCATTAAGAGGGTCTATAGGGAGGAGACAGGAGAAAGAGGAGCCCCCCCCCCATAATCCCAGCAGTACCACCCGTCAGTCACCCCGGGAGCTGATCCGACAGCCACATAGCGGGCATCAAACATGGCAAGTCAGAGGAAACCGGCACAGATCAGGAGGAGTACAGGAAGGCTGCCGGTTGGGTCTGAGTCGGGGGACTGGGTTCTACTATGGAGAAAGTGTGCCGATTGTGGCAGCGCCCCCCTGCAGCAGTCTCTGGTAGTTTCTTCTAACATGAAGCAGGAGCCCTCCGATTCCTCCTGTATTAAAGTGTATTGTATTTGTACAGTCTACCCTCAAGTTGTAAAGCGCTGCGTAAACCGTCGGCTCTATATAATCTAAGAGTCTCTTGTGTCCAGGGGTGAACACAAACAGGGAGCGCCAGCGGGGGACCTTTGAAGAGCTGGGTAAGGGACCACTCAGAGCAATACTATTGCATATGGCAGGTAAACATGCTTATCGTTTTAGATTTAAAAAAAAAAAAAAATATTGGACTTTAAGATCTTATAAACAAAAAAGTGTAAAATATATATATATATATATATATATATATATATATATATATATATATATATATATATATATATATATATATATATATATATACATACATACATACATACATACATACATACATACATACACACAAATAAATATACAGAACACAAAAAAAAAAAAAAAACTTACACCAGCACAAAAAAAAATAAAACACTTGTTCAAACTATAACCGAAAGTATCCAAAAATAATCCTCTTTCATGAAGAACATCCAATGTAAGTCCAACAAATCCAGACAATGCAAATCTGGGATAAGAAGCTCCAATATTTCCCCAAATCATCGGGATATAAAAACGTTGGAGCCTCAGATGATGGGGGGGGGGGTGTGTTATACTGCAGAGGATGTACAGAGACCTGAGCGGGTTCACCTCACCACCAACATCCCATCCCCCCTAAAACCAAACAATCCTGTCAATACATAACAATGTGTACAATAGAAGTCAATCACCCCACAAAACTAGAATAAGGAGTAAATGTCACCCCAACATACCACCAAGGAGAATGTCACCCCAATATACCAAAGCAGGAGAATGTCACCTCTATACCATCCATAAGAATGTCCCCCCCCCCACTAAATCAGCTGTACCCCTCCTGGGAGAATGTCCCCCCACTATACCATCACCCCCCCTCAGTCCAGGTCCAGCGTCCCCCCTGTATCCAGTGTTGCCCTCACAGTGGTGGTCCAGCGTCCTCCCTCAGTACATACAGTGCCCTCTCAATCAAGGTACAGTGTCCCCCCCCCCTCAGTTTGTTCCCTACTCAGCCCATACAGTCCCCCCTCAGTACAGTCACCCCTCAGTACAGACCACCACCCCCCCTGTATCTAGTTCCCCCCCCCCTTAGTACAGACCATCCCCCCTCAGTACACACAGTCCGTCCCCCCCAGTCAGTGTCCGGAGTCACCCCTCAGTACAGACCACCACCCCCCCTGTATCTAGTTCCCCCCCCCCTTAGTACAGACCATCCCCCCTCAGTACACACAGTCCGTCCCCCCCAGTCAGTGTCCAGAGTCACCCCTCAGTACAGACCATCCCCCCTGTATCTGGCATCCCCTCCTCAGTACACACAGTCCCCCCCTGTCAATGTCCAGAGTCCACCCTCAGTACAGACTGTCCCCCATGTATCTGGCGAGGAGTCCCCCCTCAGTACAGACCATCCTCCCCTTTCAGTGTCTGCCCCCCCCCCCCCCCCCAAGTCAAGGTCCAGTGTCCCCCACAGTAGCACCTCAGTTTTTATCCAGTGTCTTCCCCCCCCCCCGTGTACACACAGTCCCCCTCAGTTTTTATCCAGTGTCTCCCCCCCCCCCCCGTGTACACACAGTTCCCCTCAGTTTTTATCCAGTGTCCCCCCCAGTACACACAGTCCCCCTCAGTTTGTATCCAGTGTCCCCCCTCCGGTACACACAGTCCCCCTCAGTTTGTATCCAGTGTCCCCCCTCCGGTACACACAGCCCCCCTCAGTTTGTATCCAGTGTCCCCCCTCCGGTACACACAGTCCCCCTCAGTTTGTATCCAGTGTCCCCCCTCCTGTACACACAGTCCCCCTCAGTTTGTATCCAGTGTCCCCCCTCCTGTACACACAGTCCCCCTCAGTTTGTATCCAGTGTCCCCCCCAGTACACACAGCCCCCCTCAGTTTGTATCCAGAGTCCCCCCCCCCAGTACACACAGTCCCCCTCAGTTTGTATCCAGTTCCCCCCCCCCTTGTACACACAGCCCCCCTCAGTTTGTATCCAGTGTCCCCCCCAGTACACACAGTCCCCCTCAGTTTGTATCCAGTGTCCCCCCCCCAGTACACACAGCCCCCCTCAGTTTGTATCCAGTGTCCCCCCCCCAGTACACACAGCCCCCCTCACTTTGTATCCAGTGTCCCCCCCAGTACACACAGTCCTCCCCCTCAGTTTGTATCCAGTGTCCCCCCCAGTACACAGTCCCCCTCAGTTTGTATCCAGTGTCCCCCCTCCTGTACACACAGTCCCCCTCAGTTTGTATCCAGTGTCCCCCCTCCTGTACACACAGTCCCCCTCAGTTTGTATCCAGTGTCCCCCCCAGTACACACAGTCCCCCTCAGTTTGTATCCAGTGTCCCCCCCCCAGTACACACAGTCCCCCTCAGTTTGTATCCAGTGTCCCCCCCCCAGTACACACAGTCCCCCTCAGTTTGTATCCAGTGCCCCCCCCAGTACACACAGTCCCCCTCAGTTTGTATCCAGTGCCCCCCCCAGTACACACAGTCCCCCTCAGTTTGTATCCAGTGCCCCCCCCCCAGTACACACAGTCCCCCTCAGTTTGTATCCAGTGTCCCCCCCCCCAGTACACACAGTCCCCCTCAGTTTGTATCCAGTGTCCCCTCCAGTACACACAGTCCCCCTCAGTTTGTATCCAGTGCCCCCCCCAGTACACACAGCCCCCCTCAGTCTGTATCCGGTGACCCCCCTAAGTACACACACTCCCCTCAGTTTGTATCCAGTGTACCCCACAGTACACACACTCCCCTCCTCCCCGTACCTCCATGGTGGTGACCCCCAGCTCCTCCCGGCTCAGTCTCTTCATGTGGTCGGCCAGTAGCTGCGCCTCTTCCAGGATGGAGAAGTCGGAGTCGGTCCGTCCAGAGGAGCAAAGAGCGGCCAGGCAGAGAAGACACAGAGCGGAGCCCTCCATCCCGATCCACCGCTCACCCAGCGGACATCACACCGGACACCAGAGAGAGGACACTGTGCGGGGGAGAGAGCGGACACTGTGCGGGACACCCGGGAACTCTCTCACTGCTCGGGCGACTAATGTGTGTGACTGTGAGGGGAGGGGGCGGGGAAATCACTGCCAGACACTGAGGAGGGGGAGATATCGCCCCCTGCCGGACACACACAGACACACACACAGGGTGAGGAGAGAGAAACACCGCCACCTGCCTGACACACAAAGACACTACGCCCTGTGCTTACTGCGCATATACCGGTTTATCGCGTGGCCAAAAGTTTCGAGAATGACACAAATATAGATTTTTCACAAAATTTGTTGCCTCAGTGTCCGACACGTAGGTTGGACTTGTATATTCTTTCAACCTCACCTACTATGTAACTGGTGGTGGTGCGTCTTTAACGACCGCGGCATGTACATATACGTCCACAGAATGGCACGTACAGGCATATGGGCGTACATGTACGTCCTTGCCTTTCCGCGGGTCGGGGGTCCGATCGGGACCCCCCCCCCGGTATATGCGGCGGTCGCTAACCCGGGACGAGGGCGCAGCTATTCGTTTATAGCCGCTCCGTCGCGATCGCTCCCCGGAGCTGAAGATCGGGGAGAGCCGTATGTAAACACGGCTTCCCCGTGCTTCACTGTGGCGGCGTCATCGATCGAGTGATCCCTTTTATAGGGAGACTCGATCGATGACGTCAGACCTACAGCCACACCCCCCTACAGTTGTAAACACACACTAGGTGAACCCTAACTCCTACAGCGCCCCCTGTGGTTAACTCCCAAACTGCAACTCTCATTTTCACAATAAACAATGCAATTTAAATGCATTTTTTGCTGTGAAAATTACAATGGTCCCAAAAATGTGTCAAAATTGTCCGAAGTGTCCGCCATAATGTCGCAGTCACAAAAAAAAATCGCTGATCGCCGCCATTAGTAGTAAAAAAAAAAAATTAAAAATGCAATAAAACTATCCCCTATTTTGTAAACGCTATAAATTTTGCGCAAACCAACCGATAAGCGCTTATTGCAAATTTTTTTACCAAAAATAGGTAGAAGAATACGTGTCGGCCTAAACTGAGGGGAAAAAAAATCTTATATATGTTTTTGGGGGATATTTATTATAGCAAAAACTAAAAAATATTGTATTTTTTTAAAAATTGTCGCTCTATTTTTGTTTATAGCGCAAAAAATAAAAACCGCAGAGGTGATCAAATACCACCAAAAGAAAGCTCTATTTGTGGGGAAAAAAGGACGCCAATTTTGTTTGGGAGCCACGTCGCACGACCGCGCAATTGTCTGTTAAAGCGACGCAGTGCCGAATCGCAAAACCTGGCCTGGGCATTTAGCTGCAAAATGGTCCGGGGCTTAAGTGGATAAAGGGCGCACGGGCGCCGCCCCCTCTCTCCTGGCACCGCTCTATCACCATAGATAGATCCATGCATTTTTTGGAAGCACCTGATTAGAGCCATAGGCTGTAATAGGTGTCCAAAAATATGAACAGCGGGCGCCATGCTGGGCGCTCGCAGTTTACTCAGCGTTGTGCTAGGAAAGCAAATAAATATTCACCTTCCTAACACTGAACCGCCTCTCAGCCAATCAGGTGTCTTTTACCTGTCACCTGATTGACTAAAACGACAGGCGCTGTGATTGGACACCTGTCAGCAGAGGGTGGGAGAAGACATCGAGGAGCGTGGAGGACACCGCAGCCGTGACCCACTGCTCCACCGAGATAGGTAAGTGGCGGGCGATGCACACTGGCAGCATTTGATGGGCACAGTAGCGGCAATTGATGGGCACACTGGCAGCAATTTATGGCTACAGTGGCTGCGTTTGATGACACAGTGGCTGCGTTTGATGGGCACAGTGGCTGCATTTGATGGACACAGTGGCTGCGTTTGATGGGCACAGTGGCTGCGTTTGATGGGCACAGTGGCTGCATTTGATGGACACAGTGGCTGCGTTTGATGGGCACAGTGGCTGCGTTTGATGGACACAGTGGCTGCGTTTGATGGACACAGTGGCTGCGTTTGATGGGCACAGTGGCTGCGTTTGATGGACACAGTGGCTGCGTTTGATGGACACAGTGGCTGCGTTTGATGGACACAGTGGCTGCGTTTGATGGACACAGTGGCTGCGTTTGATGGACACAGTGGCTGCGTTGGATGGGCACAGTGGCTGCGTTTGATGGCACAGTGACTGCGTTTGATGGACACAGTGGCTGCGTTTGATGGGCACAGTGGCTGCATTTGATGGACACAGTGGCTGCGTTTGATGGACACAGTAGCTGCGTTTGATGGCACAGTGGCTGCGTTTGATGGACACAGTGGCTGCGTTTGATGGGCACAGTGGCTGCGTTTGATGGGCACAGTGGCTGCGTTTGATGGGCACAGTGGCTGCATTTGATGGACACAGTGGCTGCATTTGATGAGCACAGTGGCTGGGTTTGATGGCACATTGGCTGCGTTTGATGGGCACAGTGGCTGCATTTGATGGGCACAGTGGCTGCTTTTGATGGGCACAGTGGCTGCATTTGATGGGCACCGTGGCTGCGTTTGATGGGCACACTGGCTGCATTTGATGGGCACAGTGGCTACTTTTGATGGGCACAGTGGCTGAAAATTATGTTTGTTTTTTTTTTGTTGTTTAGTTTTTTAGTTTGACAAACTTTTAGCACTTTTATGCATTAAGGTGAAAAAAACATTTACCTTTACAACCCCTTTAATGCAGGGACATGTGACAACCAGCTTTGAGCTTGTGTCAATGTTATCACTTTGACAAGCTTCTGAAGTTCTAAGATCATTCACAATTTATTGAAAGTTGTATTTGACAGTTGACCTCTAGCTGACCTACCTGAAGCAGGTTTGCATTCCCCCATAGTCTTGTATGGGAATGCAAAACCCATCTGAAGCGGAGAAAATCTTTTCAACACAATCCCTGAGAGGACATTCTTTTCACTCAGCGTTGATACTGTATAAGGGAACATTTTCCCTTACATCAAAGTCAGGGGGCATTTCTCCATTGACCATCAATGTCAGGGGGCATTTCTCCATTGGCCATCAATGTCAGGGGGCAATGCGTTCTTTTACTGTCTGCATTATTTATTTATTTATTTATTGCCAATATTATAATTTTTTAGCATTTTATAATTATATAAAAAAAATATATTTATAATTTTTTTAATGTT
Organism: Rana temporaria; assembly: GCF_905171775.1. Classification (NCBI taxonomy): domain Eukaryota; kingdom Metazoa; phylum Chordata; class Amphibia; order Anura; family Ranidae; genus Rana; species Rana temporaria. The sequence goes on from NC_053495.1 coordinate 197,590,647, forward strand.
TAGAATATTATATTATAAAGTTTAATTTTATGATATATATATATATATATATATATATATATATATATATATATATATATATATATATATATATATATATATATATATATATATATATATATAAATATATATATATATATTTATATTAATGAAAATATGTTTATTAATATAGCGCAAAAAAGGTGTTCATGGCAACTTCACTTTCAGTGAAGCTGTCCTTTAAATTGGCCCCTCCCCCCCCCCCATACCCTCTCTAAATGACATCCACCTATCAAAATACATTCAGGCCCCGATTCCCAGTTCTTCATTGCACCGCCCCATCCTGATGCCACACAGCCTTTGCAGACAGAAATCCTGACCCTGACCAGCTCCTACGGCACACACTCAGCCTATTAACCACTTAAGCCCCGGACCAATATGCTGCTAAATGCCAAACAGCGTTTTTACAATTCGGCACTGCGTCGCTTTAACAGACAATTGCGCGGTCGTGAGACGTGGCTCCCAAACAAAATTGACGTCCTTTTTTCCCCACAAATAGAGCTTTCTTTTGGTGGTATTTGATCACATTTGCGGTTTTTATTTTTTGCGCTATAAACAAATATAGAGCGACAATTTTGAAAAAAATTCAATATTTTTTACTTTTTGTTATAATAAATATCCCCCAAAAACATATATACATTTTTTCTTTTTCCTCAGTTTTGGCCGATACGTATTCTTCTACCTATTTTTGGTAAAAATCGCAATAAGCGTTTATCGATTGGTTTGCGCAAAATTTATAGCGTTTACAAAATAGTTTTATTATTTTTTTTTTTTTTTACTACTAATGGCGGCGATCAGCGATTTTTTTTGTGACTGCGGCATTATGGCGGACATTTCGGACAATTCTGACACATTTTTGGGACCATTGTCATTTTCACAGCAAAAAATGCATTTAAATTGCATTGTTTATTGTGAAAATGACAGTTGCAGTTTGGGAGTTAACCACAGGGGGCGCTGTAGGAGTTAGGGTTCACCTAGTGTGTGTTTACAACTGTAGGGGGTGTGGCTGTAGGTCTGACGTCATCGATCGAGTCTCCCTATAAAAGGGATCACTCCATCGATGCAGCCGCCACAGTGAAGCACGGGGAAGCCGTGTTTACATACGGCTCTCCCCGTTCTTCAGCTCCAGGGAGCGATCGCGACGGGGCGGCTAGAAACGAATAGCCGCACCCTCGTCCCGGATCGTTTCCCACGGGTTTCCGACCGCCGCATGTAGCGGGGGGGGGGTCCCGATCGGACCCCTGACCCGCGGAAAGGCACGGACGTACCTGTACGCCCATATGCCTGTACGTGCCATTCTGTGGACGTACATATACATGCGGCGGTCGGGAAGTGGTTAATTCCTCTGCTGGTCCATTTTTATGGTAGCCCCCAGACATCCAAAGGAGTACAGCTACAGCCATAGTAATGAACGGGCAGGGCATTGTGGATGGGACTTCTTGCAAAGGCACACAGTGAGGACATCGAGGCTGCAGGGGCAAGGTCACCTAGAGCCCTAGGCGAACATGCCAAACTGCGCCCCCAAGATGTATGAGCATTATGTGTCAGCAACCCCCCCCCCCCTCAAAAAAAATTAGTGCACTAATCTACATGCTTACCCCCTAAGCATAAATTCCCCTTCCTCCCAGTACAAATTCATCCCCTGCTGAAAAATCCCCCCACCCAGTACACATCTTTACCCCCTCCGCCCCCAGATCCCTCCAACACAAATTCACACCCCCTCTCGAAAAAGCTCCCCTCCTAGCACAAAACCTCCTCAAACTTCCCCTCCAAGTAAGTACACACCCTCTTCCACCCCCCCCCCACTCCAAATCCCCTAACACAAATATTTCCCCCTCCTAGCACAAATATTCCCCCTTCTAGCACAAAACCTCCTCAAACTTCCCCTCCAAGTACACACCCTCTTCCACCCCCCCACTCCAAATCCCCCTCCTAGCACAAATATTCCCCCCTCCTAACACAAATATTCCCCCCTCCTAGCACAAATATTCCCCCCTCCTAACACAAATATTCCCCCCTCCTAGCACAAATATCCCCCCCTCCTAACACAAATATTCCCCCCTCCTAACACAAATATTCCCCCCTCCTAGCACAAATATTCCCCCCTCCTAACACAAATATTCCCCCCTCCTAGCACAAATATTCCCCCCTCCTAACACAAATATTCCCCCCTCCTAGCACAAATATCCCCCCCTCCTAACACAAATATTCCCCCCTCCTAGCACAAATATTTTCCCCTCTTAGCACAAATATTCCCCCCTCCTAGCACAAATATTCCCCCTCCTAACACAAATATTTCCCCCTCCTAACACAAATATTCCCCCCTCCTAGCACACATATTTTCCCCTCTTAGCACAAATATTCCACCCTCCTAGCACAAATATTCCCCCTCCTAACACAAATATTTCCCCCTCCTAACACAAATATTCCCCCCTCCTAGCACACATATTTTCCCCTCTTAGCACAAATATTCCCCCCTCTTAGCACAAATATTCCCCCCTCCTAGCACAAATATTCCCCCCTCCTAACACAAATATTTTCCCCTCTTAGCACAAATATTCCCCCCTCCTAGCACAAATATTCCCCCCTCCTAACACAAATATTTTCCCCTCCTAGCACAAATATTCCCCCCTCCTAACACAAATATTTTCCCCTCTTAGCACAAATATTCCACCCTCCTAGCACAAATATTCCCCCCTCCTAACACAAATATTCCCCCCTCCTAGCACAAATATTCCCCCCTCCTAACACAAATATTTTCCCCTCTTAGCACAAATATTCCCCCCTCCTAGCACAAATCCCCCCCCCCCCCAATAAAATTTCTACTGCTATACGTCTGTTTTTTTGTGGACCGGATCAGATGCCGGCGGGTGTCCGCTGACATCCGCCCCTCCATAGAGGACAATGGGTGATCTGATCAGGTCTGCCTGAAAAACGGACAAGCTGACCCGATTGGTCTGCTGGTATGGAAGGAGCCTATAATGTATGCACAGTGGTGTAGTGGTTAGCACATTCACCCTAGCAGCAAAAGGGTCACTGGTTTGAATCCTGACCACAACGCCATCTGCTTGGAGTTTGCATGTTCTCCCTGTGTCTGCGTGGGTTTCCTCCGGGCACTCTGGTTTCCTCCCACACTCCAAAGACATGCTGGTAGGCTAAATGGATCCTGTTCTAATTGTCCCAGTATATATGTGCGTACGACTGTGTGTCCCAAGCGTGTCGAGATCCTACGGGGTAAATGACCGCACCAGCCAGGAAGACACTGGGGGAGATTCAGATAGAGATACGACGGCGTATCTCCTGATACGCCGTCGTATCTCTGAGATCCGACGGTCGGATCTATGCGACTGATTCATAAGAATCAGGTTCCGCATAGATCTCCCTAAGATCCGACAGGTGTAAGTGACTTACACCGTCGGATCTTAGGCTGCAATCTTCCGCCGGCCGCTAGGTGGCGCTTCCATTTGTATACGCGACGAATATGCAAATGAGGAGATCCGCCGATTTTTTACGTCGTTTGCGTTCGGCTTTTTCCGGCGCATAGTTACCCCTGCTATATGCGCCGTATCCATTGTTAAGTATGGCCGTCGTTCCCGCGCCCAGTTTTGGATTTTTACGTCGTTTGCGTAAGTCGGTCGCGGATACGGATGGACGTAGTTTACGTTCACGCCGAAACCAATGACGTCCTAGCGACGTCATTGGGAGCAATGCACGCTGGGAAAATTTGCGGACGGCGCAGTTAAATCGGCGCGGGGACGCGCCTGATTTAAATACTACACTCCCCCTAGCCGCGGAATTTGAACTCCCCAGGGGGAGTTAGTTACGATCCGCCGGCGTAAGTTTCGAGGTAAGTGCTTTCTGAATACTGCACTAGCCTCTCAAATTTGCACCGGCGGATCGTAAATCAGATAGATTACGCGGATCTAAAGATCCGCTAATCTATCTGAATCTAGCCCACTGGCTACAAAAAGCGCCTAGAGGCGATTCAGTTCGCATGTGTAGCGCTATACAAGTCACTCACTCATTCATTATTGTGATTAGCAAGGCAGGGGACATTAAAAATAAATAAAATTTGCAGTAATAATTTAGAATCGTCTAATCATTGGAATAAACTCAACCCAGAGCATTTTAATTTCCCTTTAAAATTCTAGACAGCTTGTGAGTCCACAGCGCGCCCGTCCATTCACACTCCTCCCTCCGCATGCTAATTTCTTGCAATTATTTCTCAGCTCATGTTTTTTTAATAATTATCTTCTTTCTTGTCGAATATTTGCAGTAAGATCACATTTTATGATTATCGCCTCGCCATCCCAACCTTGAAATTCCGAGGTCTGGATATTGCTGGAGGACATTTCATGGGACCTGCTGCTAATGAGAAGGATATACATCATGTAATCATATAAGCATACACTATACATTGATGGGTTTATTATCAAAGATACAAGTTATGATACGTATGAGAAGAGTCTACTTTCCACATATTAATAACCATGAGGCCGCACGTGAGCGCTTGAGTATGGGTTGAGGGGGTCTATTGTTGCTGCGGCGAATCTATTGTTGCTGGTGTGGGTCTTTCTTGTTATCATTAAAGTGGATGTAAACGAGATCCACGAACGAATTACGCCGGCGTATCTATTGATACGCCGCGTAATTTTAAAGTTCCCGCGTCGTATCTTTGTTTTGTATCCACAAAACAAGATACGACGGCATCTGGGATCGATCCGACAGGCGTACGTCTTAGTACGCCGTCGGATCTTAAAGCGGGGGTTCACCCTAAAAAAAAAAACATTTTTTTTTTCTAGCATGCCATTCAGCATAGTAGCGCGAGCTACAGTATGCCTTTATATATTTTTTTGGCGCCGTACTCACTGTTTAATCGCGTAGTAAAGTTTCAGGGGAATGATCGTTCCTATGCAGAGGGAAAGTAATTGACGGCCGGCTATGGTGCGTCACGCTTCCCGAGAAGAGCCGAAATAGGACTTGGCACTTCACGGCGCCTGCGCAGTCAGCTCCGATGTCTGTGCGCAGGCGCCGTTTGGCGCCGTGAACAGCCGAGACCTACTCCGGCTCTTCTCGGGAAGCGTGACGCGCCATAGCCGGCCGTCAATCACGTTCCCTCTGCATAGGAACGCCCATTCCCCGCGGGGAGTCTGAAACTTTACTACACGATTAAACAGTGAGTACGGCGCCAAAAAAATATATAAAGGCATACTGTAACTCACGCTACTATGCTGAATGGCATGCTAGAAACTTGTTTTTCAGGGTGAACCACCACTTTAAGGTGCATTTTTTCGGCGGTCGCTAGGTGGCGTTTCCGTCGAATTCCGCGTCAAGTATGCAAATTAGCTAGTTACGGCGATCCACGAACGTACGTCCGGCCGGCGCATTTTTTTACGTCGTTTGCGTTCGGCTTTTTCCGGCGTATAGTTATCCCTGCTATTATGAGGCGTACTGAATTTATGTTAAGTATGGCCGTCGTTCCCGCCTCGCATTTTGAAATTTTTACGTCGTTTGCGTAAGTCGTTCGCGAATAGGGATTTGCGTAGAATGACGTCACCGTCGTAAGCATTGGCTTGTTCCGGTTAAATTTCAAGCATGCGCACTGGCATACCCCCACGGACGGCGCATGCGCCGCAAAAAAAAAAACTTTCTTTACGTCGGGTCACGACGTATTTACATAAAACACGCCCCCATCACATCCATTTGAATTCCGCGCCCTTACGCCACCAAAGATAGACTACGCCGCCGTAACTTACGACGCAAATTCTTTGAGGCCTGAATCACACTAGTGCGTTGCGTTTTGGAGTTCCGTTGTCTTTGCGAATTTCTCTATAAGGTGTTCTGCAGATCAACTGCGTTTTAGCTGCAGATCAGGTGCGAATTTGGAGACCTGGGAGAGGGGAGGGGGAGGGGGGAAGTGTATTGAACTGAATGAGACAAATACTGAAGAGAAATGAACACATCTGCGAATTCAGCTGCGTACCCATAGAAGATAATGGGTCTGAATTCGCACCTGAGCCGCACCGCAAGACATAAAAACCGCACACGGTTTGGAGGCAATGCGCAGTGCGGATGCATCGCACATATGTGAACCAGCCTCATTGAAAACAATGTATTTTGAAATGTCCTGCGAATTGGATACGGATTAAGCCGCACTCAATTCGCATAGGTGTGAACCTGGCCTGAGGATTCCAAAAAAAAAGTAAGTTACGGCGCCGTAGTGTATCTTAGATACGCTACGCCTGCCTAAAGATAGGCAGATCTTTGTGGATCTGGCCCAAATTTTTTTTTTTTTTTTTATGTCACAATGTAGAGAATACGATTTCCTATCATCTGTGCCCAGTCTTGCCACACAGAGTTAATCCGGCTCTGAGCAATCCTCTTTTATTGTCCAGTGAAAATTAACAGACTTCCAGATAAAAACCTGTCTAAATAAAAAGTCCTTTGGGTGCATTCACACCACGATTTTGTCATCCTACTTTTACTCACAATTTTAGGTTTTAAATCGTCCAAATCTGTATGGCAAAACGTATCCATTCACTGCCATTCATTAATTTAGGTCCCCAAGTGCATCCGATTTGATCCGCATACGATTTGATACGATTTAAAATCATATCAAAAAACGTGTTTGACCACGTTTTTTGGTCCGGATTTGAAATTGTGTTAAAATCGTGTCCGTTTTTTTCTTCTATTGTGGTCAATCTAAATCGTACTAAATCGGATGACTGTCCGATTTTCATACGATTTTGTCAGATACGATTCCATCCGATTTAACGGTCCGTTTATCGGATGTTAAAATCGTGATGTGAACCTAGCCTTTCCTCTCTCCTTGCTTTGAGTGACAGGTTATTTACATATCTAGCTTGGACGTGTCCCCATTGAAAGAATTCACCTCATCTCTTGTTTGAGTGACAACCGTAAAATGTTAGAGTCCCATCACTTGGCTCATCGACGATCTTCAGCAGGATCAATCAAGAAGGTGAATCTACACAATGGGGAGTTTTGGGTGTACATACACTTTTGCAGGGATCCTCAAACTACGGCCCTCCATGGAACTACACATCCCATGAGGCATTGTAAAACTCTGACATTCACAGACATGACTGGGCATGATGGGAATTGTAGTTCCTGAACAACTGGAGGGCCGTCGTTTGAAGACCCCTGGTTTAAAGGGAACATTGCAATGTGTTCGTCAGGCAATACCACAGCCGTCTCTGCGGGTGAGACAATTTGTACAGCTATGTGTAGCTGACAGGGCGTGTCTGAGCAGGACGTTACGTGCCGCAGGGCACAGACAGATTATCTCCTACTTTAGCATTTAAAAACTCTCATGCCAGTCTCATGATTGATGGCTTGAAGCTCAAAAATTAAAGACAATACTTCCTATATTCATTATCTGCTGTTATCAGGCTCAGTAAACCCAACCTCCCATCCCCCCGCCCTCGTGTCCATAAATCATTACTCAACTGTACTGACTGTAGTGTTGTAAATGATCTGGTTGCTATGGGTTACTGCAGTTGACAGCCTCCCTTGTCTATACCTTACCTTACAGCAGGAATGGCCCGGGGGCCGCCACATGTGGCCTGCGGAGCCCTCTGATGTGGCCCACGGAGCCCTCTGATGTGGCCCACTGAGCCCTCTGATGTGGCCCGCAGAGCCCTCTGATGTGGCCCGCGGAGCCCTCTGATGTGGCCCGCGGAGCCCTCTGATGTGGCCCGCGGAGCCCTCTGATGTGGCCCACGGAGCCCTCTGATGTGGCCCACGGAGCCCTCTGATGTGGCCCACGGAGCCCTCTGATGTGGCCCACGGAGCCCTCTGATGTGACCCGCAGAGCCCTCTGATGTGGCCCGCGAAGCCCTCTGATGTGGCCTGCGGAGCCCTCTGATGTGGCCCGCGACCTCCTGCTCTGGAATGGTGGGTTGGCAAGCCCAGATCTCAGGTTGCCGACCCGCCAGACCACAGCATCAGTGTTGTGAATAAAGCAGCTGGTAGAGGAAGAAAGCAGCTGCGGAGCAGAGCCCCATAAGCCGATGCTTCCTGTACAGCGCCGGCTTTTGCCACAGGTGGAGTCTATGGCAAAGTTCAGCTAACCAGCAGGTTAGACACAGGTACACTAAGCTGCACCCGCGGTGCGGGTAAACCGCAGCACATCAGTGTGAAAGCAGTCTTGGGCCCCTTTCACACGATCAGCCCAACCAAATAGGACCCTCAATTCGCCGCTATAGAGCGACAGTTGTCCATTTACGCCCGCCTACCTCCAATCTGAAAAACAGAAGGGAATTCGTCCCCTTTCATCTGGGCGGATCGGAGGGCCTATAGAGTAACCGCGACCTGTCATCCGCCCGCTCCGCTCATTGTGGCCCGCGACTGGTTACCAAGTTGCTTATTTGCGGTATTTGTTCGATTTAGCGGTATTTACTGCATTAAGCTGGTTGCTAAGGAGTGGGCCGGGAAGCCGGCTGCCGCGTCCTTAACAACCGATGACTCATCAGCTGTCAGCGGGTTTCTCACTGACAGATGAATGCAAAAAAGCAGACAATTAAAAATGTTTAGGGGGGAAAAAACAGTGTGTGATCTTCCTTCCCAATCCATAACAGGCCCTTTGTGTCTGGTATAGATTTTAAGGGGAACCCCACGCCCCCAAAATCCATACCAGACTCTTTCCCGAGCATGCAGCCCAGTAGGTCAGGGAAGGGGAGGGAGACGAGCATCCCTCAACATGGCGGGGTGGGTGCTTTGGGCCTCTTCCCCACAAATTTGTCCGGTGGTTGTGGGGGTCTGGGGTCTCCTCCTGAAGCCCCCACTCCCCCCCCAAAAAAATGACATGCCAAATGTGGCATGTAAGGGGGCAAGGAGTGGTTTAAGCGGAGGTTCACCCAAAAAACAAGTCCCAGATGACATTGCGGCACTGCACAGGAACGCCCAATCCCGCGGGAGTGAGTACCCGGAAGTCGGGAGGAAAATACCGATAATACCGTATGTACACCCCCAAAAAAAAAAAAAAACGGCATACTGCACGTGTTTGAGGTATACTGAATGTAATGTTATATACTTGTTTTTTGGGTGGAACTCCGCTTTAATGCATAGGACCCCTTTAAGAATTCCCTTCACTGTAACTAAGGGGCCAAGCCCAACCCCTAAACAACAACCCCACACCATAATCTCCCCTCCACCAAATGATTTGGACCAGTGCACAAAGAAAGGGTCCATAAAGACATGGATGAGCGAGTTTGGGGTGCAGGGACTGGCCTGCTACTTGGCATTCTCTTCCACCCCATACCTAATAAACTGGCCGGTGAGTGCATGTCTGGAAAACTGCAAAAAATAAATAAAAAAAGACTACAATTTACATTTAATCAAAGAACAATTAAAAACCAAACATTTTTGCAGAAAACACACACCGCCCAAACCAATCTCGGGCAAGAATGCAGCACAGACAGAGGGCCAGATTCAGGTAGACTTACGACGGGCGTATCTACTGATACGCCCTCGTAAGTCCGAATCCGCGCCGTCGCAACTTTAAGCGTATGCTCAAACTGAGATACGCTTAAATGTTGCTAAGATACGGCCGGCGTAAGTCTCCTACGCCGTCGTATCTTAACTGCATATTTACGCTGGCCGCTAGGGGCGTGTACGCTGATTTACGTCTAGAATATGTAAATCAGCTAGATACGCCTATTCACGAACGTACGCCCGGCCGTCGCAGTAAAGATACGCCGTTTACGTAAGGTGTTTTCGGGCGTAAAAAGATAAACCACCAAAAAGATGGCGCAGCCAATGTTAAGTATGGACGTCGGAACCGCGTCAAATTTTACGTTGTTTGCGTAACTCGTCCGTGAATGGGGCTGGCCGTAATTTACGTTCACGTCGAAAGCATTGACGATTTGCCGACGTCATTTGGAGCATGCGCACTGGGATACGTCCACGGACGGCGCATGCGCCGTTCGATCGAAACGTCATTTACGTGGGGGTCACACTTAATATACATAAAACACGCCCACAGCTTCAACATTTGAATTAGGCGGGCCTACGCCGGCCCTATTACGCTATGCCGCCGTAACTTCGGCGGCAAAATCTTTGAGAATACCATACTCGCCTCTCAAAGTTACGGCGGCGTAGCGTATAGGAAATACGCTACGCCCGCCTAAAGGTATGTAAATCTAGCCCCAAGTTTATTTCCCGTGCAGCACAATATACAATCGTTCTACATTAGCCGTTCACTCAGCAGGCCGACAAGCGTTCCAAGCTTTGCGATTTATTTATTTTTCTTTTCTACTGTGATGGAAGTGGAACTCAAGTTATGTTTCCCCTTTTTTTTGTGTAGTGTATGTTTTTGTCTTAGCTGGGGAGGTGATTGTGATGGACAGAAAACATGGAAGGAGAACAATGAATGGTGCAGAGACTGGGGACGTTCTCCCCGACGTGACAGGCCGCAATGACAGCGCTAATGACTCCTTCAATTAGTGAACGCAGACCAGCTACCGACCGCATTTCCATCCCAGCCCGTCTGCGGAGAATCGCTCTGCGAACGGGGAATGGAAGTTTATGTTTCGGAGACGTTCATCACCAACGAGAAAATAAAACAGATTTGAGTTGTCAGTTTTTTGGCGACACTCGGCGCTAAACCTACCGGAAGTCTTCTCAATTAAAATGTATGCGGTTCATAATACATTCATATCGAGTACATCAATTCTTATTAGAGAGAGGCTGCTGTGAGTGGAAATCCACACTATCCGTAAGAACCATTTGGATTTTTTTGAATATTAACTCTTCCCTCCCTTTCCAGCGCCCCTTTAGGCCGGGTTCACACCTATGCAGGTTGCAGTTAATGCATATCCCACGAAATGTTTGTGTTCAATCAATCAATTTTTTTTAATCGATTAATCGACTAATTTTAATTAATTATAACGCACATACATTTAGTCCCCACTGTAATATCCACAATCTCCCCCACTGTAATATCCACAGACATCTCCCTACTGTAATATCCACAGACATCCCCCCCACTGTAATATCCACAGACATCTCCCCCACTGTATATCCACAGACATCTCCCCCCCACTGTAATATCCACAGACATCTCCCCCACTGTAATATCCACAGACATCCCCCCACTGTAATAGCCACATCTCCCCCACTGTAATATCCACAGACATCTCCCCCACTGTAATATCCACAGACATCCCCCCACTGTAATAGCCACATCTCCCCCACTGTAATATCCACAGACATCTCCCCCACTGTATATCCACAGACATCTCCCTACTGTAATATCCACAGACATCTCCCTACTGTAATATCCACAGACATCTCCCCCACTGTAATATCCACAATCTCCCCCACTGTATATCCACAATCTCCCCCACTGTATATCCACAGACATCTCCCCAACTGTAATATCCACAATCTCCCCCACTGTAATATCCACAGACATCTCCCCCACTGTAATATCCACAGACATCTCCCCCCACTATAATATCCACAGACATCTCCTCACTGTAATATCCACAATCTCCCCCACTGTAATATCCACAGACATCTCCCCCCACTGTAATATCCACAGACATCTCCCCCCACTGTAATATCCACAGACATCTCCCCCCCACTGTAATATCCACAGACATCTCCCCCACTGTAATATCCACAGACATCTCCCCACTGTAATATCCACAGACATTTCCCCCACTGTAATATCCACAGACATTTCCCCCACTGTAATATCCACAGACATTTCCCCCACTGTAATATCCACAGACGTCTCCCCACTGTAATATCCACAGACATCTCCCCCACTGTAATATCAACAGACATCTCCCCACTGTAATATCCAGAGATCTCCCCCACTGTAATATCCACAGACATCTCCCCACTGTAATATCCACAGACATCTCCCCCACTATAATATCCACAGGCATCTCCCCACACATGTGAGGTATCACCACATGGGTTAAAACGCGAGCAACAATTCTAGCACTAGACCTACTCTGTAACTCTAAACTGGTTCCATGAGTGTGCGCAATTTTAAAGCGTGACATGTTGGGTATCTATTTACTCGGCATAACATTATCTTTCATGTTATGCAAAAAAATTGGGCTAAATTTACTGTTTTGTTATTTTTTAATTCATGAAAAATTATTGTGCAAATACCGTGCGAGAAAAAAAGTTGCAACGACCGCCATTTTTTTCCCTAGGGTGTCTGCTAAAAACATATATAATGTTTGGGGGTTCTGAGTAATTTTCTAGCAAAAAAAATATGATTTTTACATGTAGGAGACGAGTGCCAGAATAAGCTTGGTATGGAAATGGTTAAGATATCCCTGGAGTTAAATTTAAACTCTCCAGTGAGCCAAATAATGCGGGAAATATCTGAAAATCAGAATGTAATGCGCATCAAAAAGATAATGATTTGTTTCTACTAGGGCTGTGGAAATTAACTATTAATTCCTCGATTAATCGTTAATTTTTTTAATCGATCAAAATTCTTTTGATCGGTACTCACCTCTCCGCCGGCTTCCGGGTCTTTGGGGAGTTCCGTCGGAGATTCTGTGACATCACGGACACCGGCGGGGCTTGCCGTGTCCATCTGAAGGGCTCCTTTGCTGTGCCTTCATATCTGCATGCAGGCGGGACCTTGCTATCCACACGCAAGGGCTGTTACCAGTGGCGCTCCGTCTATAGTGTGCGCTGGAGCGCCGCCCCCTCTAGTGGCTCCGCACCGCCACTGAAATAACATACATTCATGCATTGCATGAATGTATGTTATTGTTGCCAGCTGCCGCTGTTCTATTCAGATGGCCGGAACTTGAGCGCCGACCGCCTGAATAACGGCAGCTGGTTGGCTGGGCGGAAGTGCCTATCAGAGCCAGCGGCTCTGATAGGCTTTCCGAGTACATCCCTTGTCTCCCGGAAGCTTATCCTCGAAAGTACGGGGGATGCGTTCCCTGGGTAAGACTGACGGCCGTCTCAGCCAATCAGGTTCACCGATTCTGGTTATCGGTAACCCGATTGGCTGAAGCGTCACCAAGGCGGGAGAAGACATCGAGGGACGTGGAAGGAGAAAGGTAAGTGCATTTTACAGGGCACAGCGGTGACAATGGGCACAGAGGCGACAAAGGGCACAGTGGCATCAATGGGCACAGTGGCGACAAAGGGCACAGTGGTGACAATGGGCACAGTGGAAACAATTAAAGGGCACATTGACATGCACAGTGGCAACAATGGTCACAGTGGCGACAATTAAAGGGCACAGTGGTGACAATTGGCACAGTGGCGACAATTGAGGGGCACAGTGGCTGCGTTTGATGGCATGGCACAGTGGTGACAATTGATGGCACAGTGGCTGTGTTTGATGGCATGGCACAGTGACTGCGTTTGATGGAATAGTGACTGCATTTGATGGCATGGCACAGTGGTGATAATTGATGGCACAGTGGCTGCGTTTGATGGCATGGCACAGTGGTGACAATTGATGGCACAGTGGCTGCGTTTGATGGCATGGCACAGTGACTGCGTTTGATGGCATGGCACAGTAGTGCGGATTGATGGCATAGTGACTGCATTTGATGGCATGGCACAGTGGTGATAATTGATGGCACAGTGGCTGCGTTTGATGGCATGGCACAGTGGTGACAATTGATGGCACAGTGGCTGTGTTTGATGGCATGGCACAGTGACTGCGTTTGATGGCATGGCACAGTGGTGCGAATTGATGGCATAGTGACTGCATTTGATGGCATGCCACAGTGGTGATAATTGATGGCACAGTGACTGCGTTTGATGGCATGGCACAGTGGTGACAATTGATGCCACAGTGGCTACGTTTGATGGCATGGCACAGTGGTGACAATTGATGGCACAGTGGCTGCATTTGATGGGCACAGTGAGGCTGCAATTCTAATCTTTTTTTTTTTCGCTTGCACCCCCCCCCCCCCCCAAAAAATTTTGAGCACCAGCCGCCACTGGCTGTTACACTTCCCCCCATCACTTCCCTCTATCAACCTGGGATTCTACAGCCATCCACTGGGAGTTGTGATAGTTCCCTTCACAGGACATCTACATCCCGACGGACTGATGTTAACATTTTTCCAGTGGTTGGTAGCTGCACTGGGAATCGGCCTGCAAGGAGATCAGCTAAAAGCAGTTGGATCTGTATGTGCGTTATAATTAATCCAAATTAGTCGATTAATCAATTTAAAATAAAAACGATTAATCGAACACGAACATTTCAATCAGTAACAGCCCTAGTTTCTACACAAGACAATGTAAATATAACATTGAGGAAAGAAATATTAAGACTGCAGAAACACATGCTAAAAATTATATTGTTCTTGTTACTGGAATGTTGTTATTTTTTTGCGGTTTTGTTTCTACCCAAGAACAAATAAAATGGAGTAAAATCCACCAGAACGTGGAAAAACGTTACAATGGAATCATTTGTATTTTCTTTGGAATCCCAAGTCCTGGATCACCCTCTGATTTTCTGGAGGACATGTGTGTGAGCGTGCTTCTTTGTAAAGACGTTAGGCAAAGTTTTATGTCATTTCAATGTTGGACTCAACATTTATTTAAGACACGTGTGGAAAACCTTCAACCACAGCACTGGAGTCAACTGTAGTAGTTTTCAGGCAGTAATGAAACACAGTCCCACTTGATAGTTTTAAAAGGAAACGATAATCTTTTTTTTTTTTTTTTTTTTTTTTCAAGTTTGAAAACTGCGTACAAACATTAAAACAACACCGGGAATTCCCGTGGATCGCTAGAAGTCCGTAGTGGCTTGCTGCATTTTTTAGCAGCATTCTGACTGTACTGAGCCTAGGGTTGCCACCTGCCCGGGATTCAGTTTTGAATCATGTGTCCGGGTTTAAGGCGGACTGAAACTAGGGTGACCACGTGTCCCGGATTGCCCGGGACAGTCCCGCATTTTGCAGTTTTGTCCCGGGTCCCGGGCACCTTCAATCCAGGACAATACAGTGTCCCGGAATGAAACTGACACAGCCACCTGATGAGCCGACAGGTGGAAACTGTTTCCAAGCCCAGGGTGTTCGCCCCGCCAAATGCCCTGCAATGCACTGTGCCCAACCAGAGCGCAGTAAAAGCTGGTCCACCCCTCCCCTAGTCAATTGCAGACCCTTTGGGGGCTTCCAGATTCTGATAATCCCCCTGCCTGCATGCCATCACAACCACCAGCCAGGATAAGATGGGGACAAGGTGCTTTGGGGTGGGGGGGCAGAGTCCGAAGGGTCTGGTATGGACTAGGGGGAGGGGGCAATATGTTTTTTGTGCTTTTTTTTGTTCAATAGCCGGATGCATGCAATTGCAACCGTGAGTCAATTTAACTGTGATTTGACTTGTGTTTTTAGAAATTTTATTTTTGCTGAAGCATGTTCCATACATGGTACACATGCGCCACTTTACAGGCAGACTAAGGGGACCCCCCAGGCACTATATTTAGAGGAATTGTTCATTTTTATTGTTGCACTTTAAGCATAATTAGAATCACTGCTCCTGAAAAAAAAATTAAAAACATTTTTTGCATTGATACATGTCCCCCAAGGCAGTACCCAGACCTCCCCCCATACCCCTATTATGGCCAATTACTTGCATATAAGCCTTTAAAATTGGCACATTTTTGTGAAGGAGGGCGGTGTCCCTGAATGGCAGTTTGGAAATGTGGTCACGCTAACTGAAACCCAGACACATTATTCAGACTGGGCTGTGGCTCCCCAAGTAACCAATATAGTCACACACAAATCTGTTGCCTTCTGGCAGCTGAGGGCGGCTGTCTGGGGGCAGGTTCGGCATCACTGGGGGGCAGGGCGATGATGTCAGCAAGAGTAATTAGGCCACACCCACTTTTCGCTGTAGCAAGCTATGCGCAGAGCATTACTACTCTCGTTGGGGCACCCAAAGGTGTCCCAGGCCGCTAAAGTGTTCGGGTTTGTCTTGAAGAAAAGGTGGCAACCCTAACTGAGCCGTCCAGTAGAAAAAGGTGGCCTGGTCTGATGAATCACGTTTTCTTTTATATCATGTGGAAGAGATGACACCAGGCACCAGGTGGAAGATGGCAGTGTAATGCATTGGGCAATGTTCTGCTGGGAAACCTTTGCACAATTGGTTGAAGAATGGTTTGAGGAACTCAACCAGGCCCGGACTGGCCATGGGGCATACCGAGCATATGCCTGGTGGGCCGCGGCAGCCCGTGTGCCGCATTTCACGTCTCCCCCCAGTGTAACATGCAGGGGGTCCAGAACTGTTAGGGGAGCTGTGTAATGTAAAGGGGTCCAGAGGTGTGGTGCTATGTAATGTAAAGGTTTCAGAGGTGCGGTGCTATGTAATGTAAAGGGGTCCAGAGGTGCAGGGTGCTGTGTAATGTAAAGGGGTCCAGAGGTGTGGTGCTATGTAATGTAAAGGTTTCAGAGGTGCAGGGTGCTGTGTAATGTAAAGGTTTCAGAGGTGCGGTGCTATGTAATGTAAAGGGGTCCAGAGGTGCAGGGTGCTGTGTAATGTAAAAGGGTCCAGAGGTGTAAGGTGCTGTGTAATGTAAAGGGGTCCAGAGGTGCAGGGTGCTGTGTAATGTAAAAGGGTCCAGAGGTGTAAGGTGCTGTGTAATGTAAAGGGGTCCAGAGGTGCAGGGTGTTATGTAATGTAAAGGGGTCCAGAGGTGCAGGGTGCTGTGTAATGTAAAGGGGTTCAGAGGTGCAGGGTGCTGTGTAATGTAAAGGGGTTCAGAGGTGCAGGGTGCTGTGTAATGTAAAAAGCAGCCAGAGGGGAAGGGTGCTGTGTAATGTAAAGGGGTCCAGAGGTGCAGGGTGCTGTGTAATGTAAAGGGAGCCAGAGGTGAAGGGTGCTGTGTAATGTAAAGGGGTCCAGAGTTGCAAGGTGCTGTGTAATATAAAGGGGTCCAGAGGTGAAGTGTGCAGTGTAATGTAAAGGGGTCCAGAGGTGCAAGGTGCTGTGTAATGTAAAGGGGTCCAGAGGTGCAGGGTGCTGTGTAATGTAAAGGAGTCCAGAGGTGCAGGGTGCTGTGTAATGTAAAGGGGTCCAGAGGTACAAGGTGCTGGAACCCCACATCCCATCATTAACCGCCGCCGCGGCACCCCCTCCCCCACCCCGGGCTGCTCAGTCTAAAATGCCCGGGCTTATTTTTTGTCCCAGTCCGGGCCTGAACTCAACAATGAGCTTGGTGTTCAATTGACCTTCAAACTCCCCAGATCTCAATCCAATCGAGCATCTGTGGGATGTGCTGGAAAAACAAGTCCGATCCATGGAGGCCCCACCTCGCAACTTACAAGACACTGACCATGAATGTAAGAAGGGGGGAATGTACAGTTTTCAGGGGGGCTGTTTCTTTTCTGGCCGTAATTATTAGTATTTTTTCGCTTCATCCTCATTACTTCAAATAGTTTCATCGTATAGTGCAGATATGGTGCCATATATGCCTGATACGCCACATTCCAAAACATCAATTTTATTGCATCACGAATGTTGGCAGCAGCTCCCTGAGGCCACGAAGGTTACTTCAAGGGTCCTTCCATGTTAAAATGGTTGAGAAATCTTGAGTTAAACCCAGTGGCGGTTCGTCCATAGAGGGCGCTGAAGCGCCGCCCCCTCTGGCTCTCACCGCCACTGAGTCTAATAACATAGATTCATGCATTGCACGAATCTATGTTATTATCGCCGCTGCCGCTGTTCTATTCAGATGGTCGGCGCTCATGTCTGGCCATCTGAATAACGGAAGCTGGTTGGCTGTGTGGAAGTGGCTGTACGGCTCTGATAGGCTTTTCCGAGTACAGCCCTCGGGTCCCGGAAGCTTATACAAGGAACGCACTAGGGATGCGCTCCTTGTATAAGACTGACAGGCGTCTCAGCCAATCAGGCTGGCCGTATCTGGCTACCGGTAACCTAATTTGCGGAGACGCCTGTCAGTCATCGAGGGCGGTAGAAGACATCGAGGGACGTGGATGGCTGACTCCAGTAAAGGTAAGTGCCGGGCTGGGGGGGAAAGGGGCACTTTACAGGGCACAGTCAGTGACATCAATGGGCACAGTGGCGACAATTAAAGGGCACAACCGTGACAATTAAAGGGCACAGTGGTGACAATTAAAGGGCACAGTGGTGACAATTAAAGGGCACAGTGGTGACAATTGATGGCACAGTGGCTGTGTTTGATGGCATGGCACAGTGGCTGCGTTTGATGGCATGGCACAGGGGTGACAATTGATGGCACAGTGGGTGCATTTGATGGCATGGCACAGTGGTGCGAATTGATGGCACAGTGGCTGCGTTTGATGGTATGGCACAGTGGTGACAATTGATGGCACAGTGGCTGCGTTTGATGGTATGGCACAGTGGTGACAATTGATGGCACAGTGGCTGCGTTTGATGGCATGGCACAGTGGTGCCAATTAATGGCACAGTAGCTGCGTTTGATGGCATGGCACAGTGGTGACAATTAATGGCACAGTGGCTGCGTTTGATGGCATGGCACAGTGGTGACAATTAATGGCACAGTAGCTACGTTTGATGGCATGGCACAGTGGTGACAATTGATGGCACAGTGGGTGTGTTTGATGGCATGGCACAGTGGTGCGAATTGATGGCACAGTGGCTGCGTTTGATGGTATGGCACAGTGGTGACAATTGATGGCACAGTGGCTGCGTTTGATGGCATGGCACAGTGGTGACAATTAATGGCACAGTAGCTGCGTTTGATGGCATGGCACAGTGGTGACAATTAATGGCATAGTGGCTGCGTTTGATGGCATGGCACAGTGGTGACAATTAATGGCACAGTAGCTGCGTTTGATGGCATGGCACAGTGGTGACAATTGATGGCACAGTGGGTGCGTTTGATGGCATGGCACAGTTGTGCGAATTGATGGCACAGTGGCTGCGTTTGATGTTATATCACAGTGGTGACAATTGATGGCACAGTGGCTGCGTTTGATGGCATGGCACAGTGGTGACAATTGATGGCACAGTGGCTGCGTTTGATGGCATGGCACAGTGGTGACAATTAATGGCACAGTGGCTGCATTTGATGGCATGGCACAGTGGTGACAATTGATGGCACAGTGGCTGCATTTGATGGCATGGCACAGTGGTGACAATTGATGGCACAGTGGCTGCATTTGATGGGAACAGTGAGGCTGCAATTTTTTTTTTTTCCGTTTGCGCCCCCCAAAAATTTGGAGCAGCAGCCGCCACTGGTTAAACCTTCTGATTATATCGCCATCTATTGCCCTCCTCTCTTGGTGATGACTGTTTCTTGTGAAAACCTCCCCAATGGGGTCACAGACAGTAATGAAGCTTTAAGTCATCCCCCTCTGGACCCAAAACTAACAAAAAAATGTTTTGACTGAAGTCAGCCTACAAAGTGGGACTCCAGCCAAATACCATCATAAATGCATGAAATGAATAAAGTATAATTGTAAAATGTACAGTCAGCCGTAGCAAGGAAAAAAAAAAGGTCCTTGGTTTTTGTGGGGCACAGTTCTTGTTCTGTGGGGAAATCTATTGGCTGTATAAAATGTTGGCAGACGTCACTCACCCACCGGCATAGCCGTGCAATGACAGTATGGTGGTGAATTTTTACATGCTGTTATTGCAAAGGCGGCTGATTTGTGGAACATGTCAAGACAGATCCGGGGCTTTTATCTCAGCGCTGTTTACTCTGGACGTAGTTGAAAGGACACTGTGCAGATATGTAGCTCCGGTGGGGCATGCACTGCATCAAGTCAAGGTCACTCTGCGAAAATGATATTCCTTCTATTGCAGAGGCGTAAAATCCACGACTCAAGCCAAAGTCAGTGTGGACCTGTCATAATAAAGCAGATCATAAGCCTGCTCTCTCCATTTATACTGCTGGAGAAGGTGTTATCAGCAGGGCTGGTGCAAGGATTTTTGACGCCCTAGGCAAAATCCTACTTTTGCCGCCCCCTTGGTTCCATCCCTGGTTCCATCTCTGTCAATGTAAACCCCACCATTTTAATGAAACGCCTATCAAATGCAGCCTCACCAGCGCCCATCAAATGCAGCCCCACCAGCGCCCATCAAATGCAGCCCCACCAGCGCCCATCAAATGCAGCCCCACCAGCGCCCATCAAATGCAGCCCCACCAGGGCCCATCAAATGCAGCCCCACCAGGGCCCATCAAATGCAGCCCCACCAGCGCCCATCAAATGCAGCCTCACCAGCGCCCATCAAATGCAGCCCCACCAGCGCCCATCAAATGCAGCCCCACCAGGGCCCATCAAATGCAGCCCCACCAGCGCCCATCAAATGCAGCCCCACCAGCGCCCATCAAATGCAGCCCCACCAGCGCCCATCAAATGCAGCCTCACCAGGGCCCATCAAATGCAGCCCCACCAGCGCCCATCAAATGCAGCCCCACCAGCGCCCATCAAATGCAGCCTCACCAGCGCCCATCAAATGCAGCCTCACCAGCGCCCATCAAATGCAGCCCCACCAGCGCCCGTCAAATGCAGCCTCACCGGCGCCCATCAAATGCAGCCCCACCGGCGCCCATCAAATGCAGCCTCACCAGCGCCCATCAAATGCAGCCCCACCAGCGCCCATCAAATGCAGCCCCACCAGCGCCCATCAAATGCAGCCCCACCAGCGCCCATCAAATGCAGCCCCACCAGCGCCCATCAAATGCAGCCCCACCAGCGCCCATCAAATGCAGCCCCACCAGCGCCCATCAAATGCAGCCCCACCAGCGCCCATCAAATGCAGCCTCACCAGCGCCCATCAAATGCAGCCTCACCAGCGCCCATCAAATGCAGCCCCACCAGCGCCCGTCAAATGCAGCCTCACCGGTGCCCATCAAATGCAGCCCCACCGGCGCCCATCAAATGCAGCCTCACCAGCGCCCATCAAATGCAGCCCCACCAGCGCCCATCAAATGCAGCCCCACCAGCGCCCATCAAATGCAGCCCCACCAGCGCCCATCAAATGCAGCCCCACCAGCGCCCATCAAATGCAGCCCCACCAGCGCCCATCAAATGCAGCCCCACCGGCGCCCATCAAATGCAGCCCCACCAGCGCCCATCAAATGCAGCCCCACCAGCGCCCATCAAATGCAGCCCCACCAGCGCCCATCAAATGCAGCCCCACCAGCGCCCATCAAATGCAGCCTCACCAGCGCCCATCAAATGCAGCTTTACCAGCGCCCATCAAATGCAGCCCCACCAGCGCCCGTCAAATGCAGCCTCACCGGCGCCCATCAAATGCAGCCCCACCGGCGCCCATCAAATGCAGCCTCACCAGCGCCCATCAAATGCAGCCCCACCAGCGCCCATCAAATGCAGCCTCACCAGCGCCCATCAAAGGCAGCCCCACCAGCGCCCATCAAATGCAGCCCCACCAGCGCCCATCAAATGCAGCCCCACCGGCGCCCATCAAATGCAGCCCCACCGGCGCCCATCAAATGCAGCCCCACCGGCGCCCATCAAATGCAGCCTCACCAGCGCCCATCAAATGCAGCCCCACCAGCGCCCATCAAATGCAGCCCCACCAGCGCCCATCAAATGCAGCCCCACCAGCGCCCATCAAATGCAGCCTCACCAGTGCCCATCAAATGCAGCCCCACCAGCGCCCATCAAATGCAGCCTCACCAGGGCCCAACAAATGCAGCCTCACCAGCGCCCATCAAATGCAGCCCCACTAGCGCCCATCAAATGCAGCCCCACCAGCGCCCATTAAATGCAGCCTCACCAGTGCCCATCAATGAATGTTTGCTTGCTTCTATTCATTTGGGAGTCGGGACACAGACACAGTCCTCCGCCGCTAATGCGCCTCTGACACTGTGTGGCGGCACTGATGCCGAGGCTTAGTTGCTTGCTGCAGAGAGAAGAGTAGGTACACCAGTGGCCGGGCACCCCTAGGCAGCAGGGCACCCCAAGCGGCTGCCTAGTTTGCCTAGTGGTAGCACCGGCCCTGGTTATCAGACTTGCTGGTTAACCACTTAAGCCCCGGACCATTTTGTTGCTAAATGCCCAGGCCAGGTTTTGCGATTCGGCACTGCGTCGCTTTAACAGACAATTGCGCAGTCGTGCGACGTGGCCCCCAAACAAAATTGGCGTCCTTTTTCCCCCACAAATAGAGCTTTCTTTTGGTGGTATTTGATCACCTCTGTGGTTTTTATTTTTTGCGCTATAAACAAAAATAGAGCGACAATTTTGAAAAAAATGCAATATTTTTTACTTTTTGCTGTAATAAATATCCCCCAAAAACATATATATAAAAAAAAAAATTTCCTTAGTTTAGGCCGATACGTATTCTTCTACCTATGTTTGGTAAAAAAAAATCACAATAAGCGTTTATCGATTGGTTTGCGCAAAATGTATAGCGTTTACAAAATAGGGGATAGTTTTATTGCATTTTTATTAATTATTATTTTTTTACTACTAATGGCGGCGATCAGCGATTTTTTTCGTGACTGCGACATTATGGCGGACCCTTCGGACAATTTTGACACATTTTTGGGACCATTGTCATTTTCACAGCAAAAAATGCATTTAAATTGCATTGTTTATTGTGAAAATGACAGTTGCAGTTTGGGAGTTAACCACAGGGGGCGCTGTAGGAGTTAGGATTCACCTAGTGTGTGTTTACAACTGTAGGGGGGTGTGGCTGTAGGAGTGACGTCATCGATCGAATCTCCCTATAAAAGGGATCACTCGATCGATGCAGCCGCCACAGTGAAGCACGGGGAAGCCGTGTTTACATACGGCTCTCCCCGTTCTTTAGCTCCGGGAAGCGATCGCGACGGAGCAGCTTTAAACGAATAGCCGCGCCGTCGTCCCTGATCGCTCCCCGCGGGTATCCGACCGCCACATGTAGCGGGGGGGTCCCGATCGGACCCCCGACCCGCGGAAAGGCAGGGACGTACCTGTACGCCCATATGCCTGTACGTGCCATTCTGTGGACGTACATATACATGCGGCGGTCGGCAAGTGGTTAACAGAGTAACTCATGTGACCAATTATAGAAATCCAGACTCCAGACGCCAATGAAAAAAATATATATATATATATTGACCACTGTCTGGTTCTCGTAAACTCTGAAGGACATTAAACTGGCCCTTTGCTTATAAAGTTTGGAGACCCCTGCTGTAGACCATTGGTCTCCAAACTGTGGCCCCTTGCAGCACTTTTTCTGCCACTGATACAAGACACTGATCCTCCCACTGACACCAATGATGAGGCACTATTCCTCCCACTGACACCAATGATGAAGCATTATTCCTCCCACTGACACCAATGATGAAGCACTATTCCTCCCACTGACACCAATGATGAAGCACTATTCCTCCCACCAGTGGCGGCCCGTCCATAGGGGGCGCATGGGCGCCGCCCCCCCTCTCCCCAAAGCCAGTAAAAAAAAAAAAAAAAAAAAAATGAAAAAAAAATTTTTTTTTTTGGGCCCTTTAAGAAAAAAAAAAGGTCCTTTAAGACGGTGCATGTTCAGGGTGAGCGCCGGTCAAAGACTCAGAGCACTGCTATAGCATCATTGAAGCGTCATGCCAATGCAGCAGGCAAGACGCTTCATTTGCAGTTTTTTTTTAAGCTCTGTGGCTATGTGCTGTGCGCCATGAGCCAATCACTCTCCAGTGTCTCCACTCTCCTCTCTAATTGGGTCCTGCTGCTTCCTCACTGCAGAAGGAAATGGGCGGTGCTTTCCCCGGGGCAGTGTTACTTCGGTTTTGACTCCAGGAGGATTCTAAGGTAAGTAATTTTATTAAAAACACTTTATTTGTCTCATTGTCTGTCCTGTCCAGTGTCCCTGTCCACCCCATCCATCTCCAGCACCTTGTGCTGTATGCTCAGCCTGTACTGTGATCGGACTGAGAGAGGACAGGAGGGAGGGGGAGGGTGCCGTGCTTCACATCTCCTGTCTGTGTGTGAGGGCTTAGAGTACCTGCGTCCTGCAGCTGTGCTTTACAAATCTCTTATCTCTGTCTGTCTATCTAATCTATCTGACTGTCCCCGCTCTCTCTCTCTCTCTCTCTCTCTCTCTCTCTCTGTCTGTCTATCTGTTTAATTATCTATCTATCTCTCTATCTATCTATAGCCATATCTATCTATCTATCTATCTATCTATCTATCTATCTATCTATAGATCTATCTATCTATCTATCTATCTATAGATCTATCTATCTCTCTATCTATAGCTCTATCTATCTATCTATCTCTCTATCTATAGATCTATCTATCTCTCTATCTATAGCTCTATCTATCTATCTATCTATCTATCTATCTATCTATCTATCTATCTATCTATAGCTCTATCTATAGCTCTATCTATCTATCTCTCGATCTATAGATCTATCTATCTCTCTCTATCTATCTATCTCTCTATCTATCTATGTCTCTATCTATCTATGTCTCTATCTATCTATCTATCTATAGCTCTATCTATCTCTCTCTCTCTATAGATCTATCTCTCTATCTATCTATGTCTCTATCTATCTATGTCTCTATCTATCTATCTATCTATCTATCTATCTATAGATCTATCTATCTCTCTATCTATAGCTCTATCTATCTATCTATCTCTCTATCTATAGATCTATCTATCTATCTATCTATCTATCTATCTATCTATCTATCTATAGCTCTATCTATCTATCTCTCGATCTATAGATCTATCTATCTCTCTCTATCTATCTATCTCTCTATCTATCTATGTCTCTATCTATCTATGTCTCTATCTATCTATCTATAGCTCTATCTATCTCTCTCTCTCTATAGATCTATCTCTCTATCTATCTATGTCTCTATCTATCTATGTCTCTATCTATCTATCTATCTATCTATCTATCTATCTATCTATCTATCTATATATCTATCTATTAGCTACCTCTGTCTAATTATCTATCTATTTATCTATCTAATTATCTGTCTGTCTATCTATATCTATCTGTCTGTTTAATTATCTATCTATCTATCTATCTATCTATCTATCTATCTATCTATCTATCTATCTATAGCTATCTGCCTAATTATCTATTTATCTATCTAATTATCTATCTATATCTATATGTCTGTCTGTTTAATTATCTATCTATCTATCTATCTATCTATAGCTCTATCTATCTATCTATCTCTCTATCTATAGATCTATCTATCTATCTATCTATCTATCTATCTATCTATCTATCTATAGCTCTATCTATAGCTCTATCTATCTATCTCTCGATCTATAGATCTATCTATCTCTCTCTATCTATCTATCTCTCTATCTATCTATGTCTCTATCTATCTATGTCTCTATCTATCTATCTATAGCTCTATCTATCTCTCTCTCTCTATAGATCTATCTCTCTATCTATCTATGTCTCTATCTATCTATGTCTCTATCTATCTATCTATCTATCTATCTATCTATCTATCTATCTATCTATCTATCTATATATCTATCTATTAGCTACCTCTGTCTAATTATCTATCTATTTATCTATCTAATTATCTGTCTGTCTATCTATATCTATCTGTCTGTTTAATTATCTATCTATCTATCTATCTATCTATCTATCTATCTATCTATCTATCTATCTATCTATAGCTATCTGCCTAATTATCTATTTATCTATCTAATTATCTATCTATATCTATATGTCTGTCTGTTTAATTATCTATCTATCTATCTATCTATCTATAGCTCTATGTCTCTATCTATCTATCTATCTATCTATCTATCTATCTATCTATCTATCTATCTATAGCTCTATATCTCTATGTCTCTATCTATCTATCTATCTATCTATCTATCTATTTGTCTGTCTATCTAATTATCTATAGCTAGCTGTCTGTCTGATTATCTATCTATCTATCTATCTATCTATCTATCTATCTATCTATCTATCTATCTATCTATCTATATCCATCTAATTATCTATCTATATCTATATATCTGTCTGTTTAATTATCTATCTACAGCTCTATCTCTTTATCTATCTACAGCTCTATCTATCTATCTATCTATCTATCTATCTATCTATCTATCTATCTATCTATCTATCTATCTATCTATCTATCTATCTATCTATCTATCGCTCTCCCTCTCTCTCTCTCTTTCTCTGTCTCTCTCTATCTGTTTAATTGTCTGTCTATCTATCTATCTATCTATCTATAGCTATCTGCCTAATTATCTATTTATCTATCTAATTATCTATCTATATCTATATGTCTGTCTGTTTAATTATCTATCTATCTATCTATCTATCTATCTATCTATCTATCTATCTATCTATCTATCTATCTATCTATCTATCTATAGCTCTATCTATCTATCTATCTATCTATCTATCTATCTATCTATCTATCTATCTATAGCTCTATATCTCTATGTCTCTATCTATCTATCTATCTATCTATCTATTTGTCTGTCTATCTAATTATCTATAGCTAGCTGTCTGTCTGATTATCTATCTATCTATCTATCTATCTATCTATCTATCTATCTATCTATCTATCTATATCCATCTAATTATCTATCTATATCTATATATCTGTCTGTTTAATTATCTATCTACAGCTCTATCTCTTTATCTATCTACAGCTCTATCTATCTATCTATCTATCTATCTATCTACAGCTCTATCTATCTATCTATCTATCTATCTATCTATCTATCTATCTATCTATCTATCTATCTATCTATCTATCTATCTATCTATCGCTCTCCCTCTCTCTCTCTCTTTCTCTGTCTCTCTCTATCTGTTTAATTGTCTGTCTATCTATCTATCTATCTATCTATCTATCTATCTATCTATCGCTCTCTATCTAATTATCTATCTATATCTGTCTGTCTGATTATCTATCTATCTATCTATCGATCTATCTATCGATCTATCTAATTATCTATATCTATATGCCTGTCTAATTATCTATCTATCTATCTATCTAATTATCTATCTGTATGTCTAATTATCTATCTATCTAATTATCTATAGCTCTATCTCTCTCCCCCTCCCTCCATCTATCTATCTGTTTAATTATCTATTTATCTATAGCTCTATCTAGCTATGTCTCTCTATCTATCTATCTATCTGTCTGTCTGTCTATCTAATTATCTATCTAATTATATATAGCTCTATCTCTCGCTCCCTCCCCCTCCCTCTATCTATCCATCTATCTATCTATAGCTATCTGCCTAATTATCTATTTATCTATCTAATTATCTATCTATCTATAGCTATCTGCCTAATTATCTATTTATCTATCTAATTATCTATCTATCTATCTATCTATCTATCTATCTATTTGTTTTATTATCTGTCTGTTTATCTATCTATCTGTCTCTCTGTCTGTCTGCAGGTCCCATTGTCTGCGAGTGGCGGGGGGGGGGGGGGGGGTTGACTGGGGTTTTGTTTGCGCCCCCCCAAAAAAATAGAGCACCAGCCGCCACTGCCTCCCACTGACACCAATGATGAAGCACTATTCCTCCCACTGACACCAATGGTGAGGCACTATTCCTCCCACTGACACCAATGATGAGGCACTATTCCTCCCACTGACACCAATGGTGAGGCACTATTCCTCCCACTGACACTACTTGAGGTAGACAGGAAAGGTTGATGAAATAAAGGAACTTTGCGGTATCAGGCTTTGGATAGAGAAAAGCAATCCTGCTATTCTGTAATTGCATTCAATACGTCGCCACTCAAGCCAGAGTGGGTGAAGGGACTCCGGACAGACCTCTGGCACAGGCCTGGCAGCCGGAGTGCCACTTAAGGTTGCTGGGAGGTACAAGTCTCTGCCACAGACCTAGTGCAAGATTTGAGTTGAACAGCAGAGCAAAACCTCCCAGTAAATTGTGTTAGGGTCACCGGTTGACAGTGCAAGTGTACCTGTCAATGTTCCAGTCACCAGATCCCCGATGGTTCGCTCAAGCCCCCTTGGACAACCCGCCTCCGGGTTCTCCCCAAGCCGATCCCCCACTGAACGGCATACAGCCTGGGATCTTCTCAGTAAATGTGGGGACCCAGTAAGTCACTGGGGCCCCTTGGCAGCATCAGCCGCTCCAGGCCAGGAGGGCCCAGAGTCAGGAACTTTGCGTAGCGCGTGACCCCAGGCCAGGTAGGCCATAGTGGTGGGGCCCGCGATGTGCGCACACCCTAAAGGTGGGTGCCGAACCAGGAACCCGCAAAGAACCTAGAACAACGGCCTCCGCCACAGAAATACCCCTACCCAGCATGCCCCGCGAGGGAAAACTCCTCCAATCGGCTGCTGAGAAGAAGCGGCTTCGCCTGGACCTCTCTGGCGCCACCTGCCGCCCAGGGATGGAACGGCATCCCCAGAACGCAGGCTGACCCACAGAACAATCCAGATTTGGCGACAGACAAATTTAACAAATTAAGAATGAGAGCAACTTATCTCTCTCATTCTCCCACTAACTTTAGCGTAGTGCCCTTACTGAAAGTAAAGGGGGCGCTACATATGTATTGTGTGGTTATTTCTAGGGTTGTCCTGATACCGACACTGATCACCGCTGTATAGATTTAAAAAGTCTGACAGACGATTCTCCGCTTTCAGCTGCTTTAGTGAAATCAGCGGTGATCGGTGCTTGTAACTCCCTCGATTACTGCTGACTATCCCTGTATCCTCCTCCAGCCCCCCTCCATTCTGCTGCTGTCTCCCGTCCTCCGTGTCCCCCTCCATGCTGCGTTCTCCCTTCGTGTCTCTAGGGTGACCACATTTCCAAACTACCATTCAGGGACACCCCCTCTTTCCCAAAAATCAGCTTGTGCTGTAACGAATCACAGCACAGTCATTAGACACTAGAGGCGGGATTTATGATTTCTCCAATCACAAGCAGAGGGCGAGGACTGTGCTCCTCCAGGCATTCCCGGGCCAGGGCATGTACTGTCGGTGAGTAAAGCGGTGACGTGGCGGCCTTTTTTGGGGGCATCAGATTGGTCCGGGGGTAGCTGTGTCAGTTTCATTCTGGGACACTGTATTGTCCTGGAATGAAGGTGCCCGGGACAGACCTGCAAAATGTGGGACTATCCCGGGCAATCCAGGACACATGGTCACCCTACGTGTCTCCCTCCATGTTGCTCTCTCCCTCCGTGTCCCCCTCCATGCTGCTGTCTCCCTCCTTGTCCCCCCCAATGCTGCTGTCTCCCTCCTTGTCCCCCTCCATGCTGCTGTCTCCCTCTGTGTCCCCCTCCATGCTGCGGTCTCCCTCCGTGTCCCCCTCTGTGCTGCTGTCTCCCTCCGTGTCCCCCTCCGTGCTGCTGTCTCTCTCTGTGTCCCCCTCCATGCTTCTCTCTTCCTCCCTGTCCCCCTCCATGCTGCTGTCTCCCTCCGTGTCCCCCTCCATGCTTCTCTCTCCCTCCGTGTCCCCCTCCATGCTTCTCTCTCCCTCCGTGTCCCCCTCCATGCTTCTCTCTCCCTCTGTGTCCCCCTCTGTGCTGCTGTCTCCCTCCGTGTCCCCCTGCATGCTGCTGTCTCCCTCCGTGTCCGCCTCTGTGCTGCTGTCTCCCTCCGTGTCCGCCTCTGTGCTGCTGTCTCCCTCCGTGTCCCCCTGCATGCTGCGGTCTCCCTCCGTGTCCCCCTCCATGCTGCTGTCTCCCTCCATGTCCACCTCCGTGCTGCTGTCTCCCTCCGTGTCCCCCTCCTTGCTGCTGTCTCCCTCTGTGTCCCCCTCCATGCTGCTGTCTCCCTCCGTGTCCCCCTCCATGCTGCTGTCTCCCTCCGTGTCCCCCTCCATGCTGCGGTCTCCCTCCGTGTCCCCCTCCATGCTGCGGTCTCCCTCCGCGTCCCCCTCCATGCTGCGGTCTAATAAAACGCATTGGACTGCATGTGGTGTGAACCGACCCTTAACCACTTAAGGACCGCCTAACGCCGATATACGTCGGCAGAATGGCACCGCTGGGCACAATCACGTACCTGTGTAAACACGGCTTCCCCGTTCTTCACTGTGGCGCCGTCATTGATTGTGTGTTCCCTAATATAGGGACGCACAATCAATGACGTCAGACCTACAGCCACACCCCCCTACAGTTGTAAACACACTTCAGGGAACACATAACCCCTTCAGTGCCCCCTTGTGGTTAACTCCCAAACTGCAACTGTCATTTTCACAATAAAGAATGCAATTTAAATGCATTTTTTGCTGTGAAAATGACAATGGTCCCAAAAATGTGTCAAAATTGTCCGAAGTGTCCGCTATAATGTCGCAATCACGAAAAAAATCGCTGATCGTTGCCATTAGTAGTAAAAAAATTTTTTTTTTATAAAAATGCAATAAAACTATCCCCTATTTTGTAAACGCTATAAATTTGGCGCAAACCAATCGATAAACGCTTATTGCGATTTTTTTTACCAAAAATAGATAGAAGAATACGTATCGGCCTAAACTGAGAAAAACATTTTATATATGTTTTTGGGGGATATTTATTATAGCAAAAAGGAAAAAATATTGATTTTTTTTCAAAATTGTCGCACTATTTTTGTTTATAGCGCAAAAAATAAAAACCGCAGAGGTGATCTAATACCACCAAAAGAAAGCTCTATTTGTGGAAAAAAAAGGACGCCAATGTTGTTTGGGAGCCACGTCGTACGACCGCACAATTGTCAGTTAAAGCGACGCAGTGCCGAATCGCAAAAAGGGGCCTGGTCTTTTACCTGCATTTTGGTCCGGGTCTTAAGTGGTTAAACAAATCCAATTCAAAAAATGGGGGAAAAAAAGTAATTTCTTCATAAATTTAGTCCAATATGTTTTCTGCTACATATTTTTGGTAAATAAAATAAAAAATCCCAATAAGCGTATATTGATTGGTTTGCGAAAGTTATCGCATCTAAAAAATAAGTGATAGAGCAATGACATTTTTTTTTATTTGTTTATTTTTTATTATTTATTTATTTTTTACCAGTTTATTTTTTATTATTTATTTATTTTTTACCAGTCATGGTGGCAATCAGCGACTTATAGCGGGACTGCGACATTGCGGCGGACAAATCGGACATTAAGGCTCGGTTTCCACTTGTGCGACTTGTCCTGCGACTTGGGTCTGCAAAGTTGCATGACAAGTCGTATCCCCCCCCATGATTTCCAATGAGTACCGATCATATCTGTGCGACTTCAAGTCCCAGCGATTTTTAAAGTGGTCCCGGCGCGATTTTGGTCCCGCTTTGATGCGATTTGAGGTCCATAGACCTCAAGAATACACAGGCATTGCTTCAAATTGCATCAATCGCGGCAAAAATTGCCGCAAAATCATGCGACTTTCAGGTCGCAATAGTGGAAACCTAGGCTAAGGATTTTATTTACTAAAGCTAGAGAGGGGGACATTTGTCACATTTCTGCATAGAAACCAATCAGCTTCTAACCTCGGCTCGTTCAATTAAGCTTTGGCAATAAAACCTGGAAGCTGATTGGTTACTATACTGAAATGTGATTCGTTTTGCCCTCCCTAGCTTCTTTATAAAAAAATAAACCCCAATGTGACACTTTTTTTGGGATCAGTGACACCAATACATTGATCAGTGCTAATAATATGCACTGTCACTGTATTAATGACACTGCCAGGGAAGGGGTTAACTTTAGGGGAGATTAAAGGGTTATATGTGTTCCCTGGGAGTGATTACTAACTGTGGGGGAGGGGCTCGGTGGGAAGACAGAGATCCGGGTTCCTGCTTAGCGGGATCTTTACCTTCCCTTGTCACAGAAGAAAGTAAACACAGAGTGGCTTCAAGAAAATGTCCGCCTCTTTATAAACACAGAGTGGCTACAAGAAAATGTCCGCCTCTTTATAAACACAGAGTGGCTACAAGAAAATGTCCGCCTCTTTATAAACACAGAGTGGCTACAAGAAAATGTCCGCCTCTTTATAAACACAGAGTGGCTTCAAGAAAATGTCCGCCTCTTTATAAACACAGAGTGGCTTCAAGAAAATGTCCGCCTCTTTATAAACACAGAGTGGCTACAAGAAAATGTCCGCCTCTTTATAAACACAGAGTGGCTTCAAGAAAATGTCCGCTGCTGTTACAGTAGTGTGCTGATTGTTGTTACTATGGTAACCGGGGGATGTGTTTACTCTTGGAAGGAGAGGCGTGTACTTCCTGCAGGTCGGGCCCGCCCATTCCTCTCCAATCACTACGCCCACCACACTGACAGCAGACAATTTGTAAAGAAACCGGGAATGTCCGCGGTGTACGCCCATCAACACCAGGCTCCACCCACCGGTACTGTCATTGTTATTGGTTAGTGACATATGCCCAGACCCTGATATAAGGGCGGGATTGTGGGGACCCTGATATAAGGGTGGGATTGTGATTCTGATATAAGGGGGAGCGACTGTGTGGACCCTGATATAAGGGGGACTGTGTGGACCCTGATATAAGGGGGACTGTGGGGACCCTGATATAAGGGGGACTGTGTGGACCCTGATATAAGGGGAGCTGTGGGGACTCTGATATAAGGGAGGGGGCTGTGGGGACCCTGATATAAGGGGAGCTGTGGGGACCCTGATATAAGGGGGACTGTGGGGACCCTGATATAAGGGGAGCTGTGGGGACCCTGATATAAGGGAGGGGGCTGTGGGGACCCTGATATAAGGGGAGCTGTGGGGACCCTGATATAAGGGGGACTGTGTGGACCCTGATATAAGGGGAGCTGTGGGGACCCTGATATAAGGGAGGGGGCTGTGGGGACCCTGATATAAGGGGGGGCTGTGGGGACCCTGATATAAGGGGGGGGGGCTGTGGGGACCCTGATATAAGGGGGGGGGCTGTGGGGACCCTGATATAAGGGGGGGCTGTGGGGACCCTGATATAAGGGGGGGCTGTGGGGACCCTGATATAAGGGGGGGGGGGGGCTGTGGGGACCCTGATATAAGGGGGGGGGGCTGTGGGGACCCTGATATAAGGGGGGGGCTGTGGGGACCCTGATATAAGGGAGGGGCTGTGGGGACTAGGGTGATTACATTTTCAAGCTTCCATTCAGGGACACCCTCCCTTCCCAAAAATCAGCTTGTGCTGTAACAAGTCCCAGTACAGCGATTGGACACAAGAAAGTGTGCTATGCGTACTAGCTCATTATGCCTTTGTCTTGCAGGGGGTGTCCCCCCCCCCCCGGGTTTTCTTCCTCTGTTACTGTATCAGATCAGTCAGTGATTGCGATTGGTTGCTAGAAGTTACAGCACATGATTTCTTCTTGTTGATTGGTTGCTAGAGATTACTGTACAGTAATACTGCTCACTGATTGGTTGCTAGTTAAAGCACATCATCTTTTCACTGCAGAGGGGCATGATATACATATGAATGCCACCGGCCTCAGCTATTTACATATGAATGACGGTTATTTACATGTAAACACAGGGTCTGCAGGTGAGTCACCTCTACACAACAATAGGGGAGATCTGGGCAGCATTAGTAGCAGCACTTCACACTGAGATATGGGGACACAGCACAGGACTACAACTTCAAGGTACAAGGGAATTTAAACTGGGATAGTTGGCAAGTATGAGGCAGCTGCTTTGGGCCCCACATCAATGACAGGGCCCCTTTTGCCCTGCCTTAAAGATGGCCCTGACCCAGACAGACGTCCAGGTGGCACAGAACACCGATCACGTGACTCCACCCGAATATATAGGCTCTCCCAGCAGGCCAAGGGATCCAAGAAAACCTCTGCCCATTGGCTGAGATACCCCCATATACTCCTAATCTGTGCTTTCTTTGCCCTTG
Organism: Rana temporaria; assembly: GCF_905171775.1. Classification (NCBI taxonomy): domain Eukaryota; kingdom Metazoa; phylum Chordata; class Amphibia; order Anura; family Ranidae; genus Rana; species Rana temporaria. The sequence goes on from NC_053495.1 coordinate 197,624,384, forward strand.
TCTTATCTAATGCCACCAGGTACCCGGCCACCTAGCGGCAGAAGAGAGAAGTGCGGCAATTCCAGACTTAGGGTGAACCTGGCAGGTAAATTTAGGGGGAACCCCGCCTAAACATCTCAGGGTGCTGCACAGTCATTGGAGAAATGTAAACCCAAACCCTATGGGCCAGATTCACAACCGAGATACGACGGCGTATCTCCAGATACGCCGTCGTATCTCTGAGTTGCGCCGTCGTATTTATGCGCCTGATTCTTAGAATCAGTTACGCATAGATATCCATTAGATCCGACAGGCGGAAGTCTCTTACGCCGTCGGATCTTAAAGCGGATGTGCCACTAAAACAATATATTAAAAGCTAGCAGCTACAAATACTGCAGCTGCTGACTTTTAATATAAGGACACTTACCTGTCCTGGAGTCCAGCGGTGATCGCAGCAGAGGATGAGCCGATCGCTCGTCACCCTGCTGCTCCCCCCTCCATCCACGGTGAGGGAACCAGGAAGTGAAGCGCTGCGGCTTCACTGCCCGGTTCCCTACGGCGCATGCGCGAGTCGCGCTGCGCCCGCCGATTGGCTCACACGCTGTGTGCTGGGAGCCGAGTGTTCCCAGCACACAACGGGCGACAGACGGGATGTGACGGAATGCCCGTCTTTCGCCCGTAGCGTGTGGCCGGAAGTGGGTGCAAATACCTGTCTTTAGACAGGTGTCTGCACCCCCCTCCCCCCTGAAAGGTGTCAAATGTGACACCGGAGGGGGGGAGGGTTCCGATCAGCGGGACTCCACTTTAGGGTGGAGGACCGCTTTAACTGCATTTTTTTTTTGACCGCTAGGTGGCGCTTCCCTCGAATTCCGCGTAGAGTATGCAAATTAGCTAGATACGCGAATTCCCGAACGTACGCGCGGCCGACGCAGTAAAGTTACGACGTTTACGTTAGGTATTTCCCGGCGTAAAGTTGCCCCTGCTATATGAGGCGCAGCCAATGTTAAGTATGGCCGTCGTTCCCGCGTCGAAATTTGAAAAAGTTACGTCGTTTGCGTAAGTTGTCCGTGAATGGGGATGGACGTCATTTACGTTCACGTCGAAAACCAATGACGTCCTTGCGGCGTACTTTGGAACAATGCACACTGGGAAATTCCACGGACGGCGCATGCGCCGTTCCGAAAAAACATCAATCACGTCGGGTCACAGTAGTTTTGCATAAAACACGCCCCCCTGATCCAAATTTGAATTAGGCGGGCTTACGCCGGCCGATTTACGCTACGCCACCGCAACTTACGGAGCAAGTGCTTTGAGAATACAGCACTTGCCTGTGTAAGTTGCGGAGGCGTAACGTAAATCAGATACGTCACGCCCGCACAATTTTACGCGGCTCTACGTGAATATGCCCCTTTATTCTTTACAGGTACATTTTATAAATGCCTTCACCAGGTGACACGCTATATTATCAAAAGTATTGGGACGCCTGCCTTTACACACACATGGACTTCAATGGCATCCCAGTCTTAGTCAGTAGGGTTCAATATTGAGTTGGTTCCGCCCTTTGCAGCTATAACAGCTTCAACTCTTCTGGAAAGGCCGTCCACAAGGTTTAGGAGTGTGTCTATGGGAATGTTTGACCATTCTTCCAGAAGAGCATTTGTGAGGTCAGGCACTGATGTCGGACGTGATGGCCTGGCTCGCAGTCTCCACTCTCATGCCTTGTACACACGATCGGAATTTCCGACAAAAAAAGTCAGATGGAATTTTTTCATCGGATATTCCGATCGTGTGTGGGCCCCATCTGACTTTTTTTCCGTCGGAGTTTAGAAATAGAACATGTTTTATTTTTTTCCGATCGTCTGTGTGGAACTCCGAGGGAGAAAAGGTTTTGGTCTGACAGTGTGTATGCAAGACAGCTTGAACGGAATTCCGACGGAAAATTCCATCAGATTTCATCCCATCGGAAATTCCGATCGTGTGTACAGGGCATAATTCATCCCAAAGGTGTTCTATGGGGTTGAGGTCAGGACTCTGTGCAGGCCAATCAAGTTCCTCCACCCCAAACTCGCTCATCCATGTCTTTTTGGACCCCTCCACCCAATCATTTGGACCAGTGCACAAAGCAAGGTCCATAAAGACATGGATGAGCGAGTTTGGGGTGGAGGAACTTGACTGGCCTGCACAGAGTCCTGACCTCCAACCCGATAGAACACCTTTGGGATGAATTATAGCGCAGACTGCGAGGCCTAAGACTGGAATGCCATTAAAGTTCATGTGCGTGTAAAGGCAGGCGTCCCAATACTTTTGACAATATAGAGACTAGACTTTTGGTGTTAATGTAGAGTTGCAACCGTTTCTTCAAGACAAACCCCAACACTTTAGCAGTGAGCAGCAATTATTTTCTTCTAATATACACTATAGGATTGTAACACACCTGGGACTCCTTTGGGCACTCCAATGAGAATAGTAATGCGGCACACATAGTGCCCCCTGACAGTGGCGTAGCGCGGGTTGTCAGCACCCGGGGCAAGGCAAGTCATTTGCGCCCCCCGCCCCCCCTAACCTGCAAACTTTTAGCACTCCCCGAGTCCCTTCAAATACAATAGTACTGACCTACCTGATTCCTATACTGACCACTACACTACACTGTCCACTATACTGAGAACTACTCTGACCACTATACTGTCCACTACACTACACTGACCACTATACTACACTGAGAACTACACCGACCACTATACTGACCACTACACTACACTGACCACTATACTGACCACTACACTACACTGACCACTATACTGTCCACTACACTACACTACACTAACCTACTTGATTTCAGCACTGACCAACCTGATTCCTTTACTGACCACTACACTGAGAACTACACCGACCACTATACTGTCCACTACACTACACTGACCACTATACTGAGAACTATACTGAGAACTACACTGACCACTATACTACACTGAGAACTACACTGACCACTACACTGTCCACTATACTGACCACTACACTGACCAGTATACTGTCCACTACACTATACTGTCCACTATACTGAGAACTATACTGAGAACTACTCTGACCACTATACTGTCCACTACACTACACTGACCACTATACTATACTGTCCACTACACTGAGAACTACACCGACCACTATACTGTCCACTACACTACACTGACCACTATACTATACTGTCCACTACACTGAGAACTACACTGACCACTATACTGTCCACTATACTGAGAACTACACTGACCACTATACTGTCCACTATACTGAGAACTACACTGACCACTATACTGTCCACTACACTACACTGACCACTACACTACACTGACCAATATACTACACTGACCACTATGCTGTCCACTATACTGAACTGACCACTATACTGTCCACTACACTACATTGACCACTATACTATACTGTCCACTACACTGAGAACTACACTGACCACTATATTGTCCACTACACTGACCACTATACTATACCGTCCACTACACTGGGAACTACACTGACCACTATACTGTCCACTACACTACACTGACCACTATACTGTCCACTACACTGACCACTATACTATACTGTCCACTACACCGAGAACTACACTGACCACTACTACAGTCTACTACACTACACTGACCACTATACTATACTGTCCACTATACTACACTGACCACTATACTGTCCACTACACTGACCACTATACTGTCCACTACACTACACTGACCACTATACTGTCCACTACACTACACTGACCAATATACTACACTGACCACTATGCTGTCCACTATACTGTCCACTACACTACATTGACCACTATACTATACTGTCCACTACACTGACCACTATACTGTCCACTACACTGACCACTATACTGTCCACTACACTGACCACTATACTATACTGTCCACTACACCGAGAACTACACTGACCACTACTACAGTCTACTACACTACACTGACCACTATACTATACTGTCCACTATACTACACTGACCACAATACTGTCCACTACACTACACTTACCACTACACTGACCACAATATTACACTAACCACCACACTGACCACTACACTGACCACAATACTACACTGACCACTACACTGACCACAATACTACACTGACCACCACACTAACCACTACACTGACCACAATACTACACTGACCACCACACTAACCGCTACACTGACCACAATACTTCCCTGACCACAATACTACACTACTACACCGGCAGCTCACACTTTTCAACACTCCGGCCGCCATGTTCATTGTTTCCCGCCGCACTATAATTGGGCATATGGGGGGTCACATGCGGAGGTCTTCAGGAGCAACCGCGATCACGGACAGGCCAGCCCCACATGACCCCCATACGCCCAATTACAGGGCGCCAGATACTGAAAATGGCGTCCGGAGCTCGGGGACACAGAACATTTTAATTAAGAGGAGACAGCCAGTAGTGTCACTATTGGCACAAATATTTTGCCCCCCTAAATGTTGCGCCCGGGGGCCACGGCACCCCCTGCCCCCCCACGCTACACCACCACCCCCTGACCCCGCTTCGGGCCCTATTCCGAACCACATTTCTGTCTGATTAATGTGTCCGTGTTTCAGGTGAACTGAAACCCGGACACACGATTCAAAACCTGGACTGTCCAAGTGAATTTCAGACAGTTGGCAAACCTATGTTAATGGTGTTTCCCATCACCATCCCATGGCCTATGGGTGATATAATCATGAAATATGGGATGAGACTCCCCACTCTGCTGTCATTCATCATTATATTAAACTATAGAGATAGGAAAAAAAAACTTCACATACGAAAGACAATTAAGGTACACACAATTTTATTGACATTTTTTATTCTTTACAAGGAAACATTTTTACAAGAAAATAATTGTAGGTCTTCGGAGAACATTGGTCGGTCCATCGCTGTTATCCTGTGACTCCTCAGAGGTGGGGCCTTTTCAGACTACTAGACCTACGGATGATTCAGAGGAAGGTGAAAAACTCCCTCAGTCAAAGGAGAAAAAATTCCTTCCTGACCCCCTAAGGCGATCGGATAGTCCCTGAATCTTCAGTCTAGGGTGACCAGTTCATCCTCTATCTATGGGAGATTGGTCACTGTTATCCTCTGACTCCTCGGAGGTGGGGTCTTTTCAGGCTCCTATAAAACAGATTACAGCGCACACATACAAGAATTACATTTATCCTGCAAGGCTATTTAAAACACCTGAACTTATTAAAAAAAATACGGGGGTTTGGTCACACTATATGGTCTATAGTGCTAAGCCCACTTACTGCGACAAAGTACCCCGAATAAGTGGGTTACTTACCTTTTTTTTTTTTTTTTATTTCAAATAGTTTTTATTGAAATTTCAAAGTACAGTGTTACAAGTGCAATAACAAGTGTAAAATATGTCATAGAAATGGACCCCCTAAGGCGATCGGATAGTCCCTGAATCATCAGTCTAGGGTCGCCAGTTCATCCTCTATCTATTGGAGATTGGTCATTGTTATCCTCTGACTCCTCAGAGGTGGGGCCTTTTCAGACTCCTAAACCTTTTAGGGTGATTCAGAGGAAGGCGAAAACCCCCTCAGTCAGATGGGCTCCAAGGGGGAAAAATTCCTTCCTGACCCCCTAAGGCGATCGGATATTCCCTGAATCATCAGTCTAGGGTGATCAGTTCATCTCCCTGTGAAATGCATGACTTTCTATACTGTTCAAGACAATATAGATCAGAACATACATTCTATTTCTCATCAATATAGAGCTTAGGATCATCTGATTTGACTTTTATTTTAGAGGGACAAAGTCTGACTTTTTAAGGTCCCCACATCAAGACGGGATAGATAAGAAAATACATTTTATTTCTCATTTACAGATAACAAGACATAAAAACATTGTGAGATCATCCACTGACTTTCCTATTACTACGACCTCAATCCATGTAACCCCAATCATCTCCTGGGGTAACATGGATATCATTCCAGAAAGCCATCCAGAGGGAGGCCCATTCCCAAGTCCCCCCTCCCCCCCCTGGGGAGCAACTCACCCAGATCACTCCCAGAGAGTCAATGCTGCAGATCCCATTGGCAGGAAATATGGAGGAAGAGTGGGCTATGGGGGAGGATTCTATCCGGCATGTAAGTGGGAAAACAGGACAAAGGTGTCTCACAGTTGTCACAGTTCCATGGGTGCAGTGTGGGTCAGAGCACAGTGGACCCCACCCCCCAATGGGGCCCATGTGCACTGCACACTTTGCACCCATGGATAATACGCCATTGCCACATGCTAAAATGGCTGGTGTGAAAGAGCCCTTAGTGGTTTAAGAAGATGGACACTCCTGTTTTTTCCCAATTATATGCTGGTTAGACTCCTTCCCATATAGCCCGCTCCTCCTCCACATGTCCTGGCAATGACATGTGTGGCAGTGACTCTTTGGGAGTGGTCTGAGCGGGTTGTTCCCTAGGGGTGGAGCTTGAGATCACGCTTCTCTCTGATTGGCCTTCCGGATTGTGGCTGCTCTACGAATGCACAGTAGGCATGCCCATGTCACGTGTGACGTCATACACCGCTATCGTGCAGCAGTCAGATCACATGTGATGGGTGGTCTGATCTGTGACACAACCACATTCTCTGGAGATCTTGGTAATAGGGAAGTCAATGGTTGTTGTCACAATGTCTTTATGTCTTGTCATCCGTAGATGATAAATAAAATGTATCTTCCTACCTATATAATTGGGACCTTAAAAAGTTGAAGTTTGTCCCTGAAAAATAAATGTCACATTAGATGGTTGTAGATCCTTCAGAGTTTAATGATCTGAGGCTCTATATTGATGATCCTGCCTCTTCAAAGGTGATGATGAGGCTCCAATGTGGGGATTCTGGCTCTTCTATGGAGGTGATGAGGCCATACAGTGAGGATCCTGGCTCTCCGATGGTGATGATGAGGCCCTACGGTGAGGATCCTAGCTCTCCAATGGTGGTGATGAGGCCCTACGGTGAGGATCCTGGCTCTTCGATGGGGGTGATGAGGCTGTACGTTGATGGTGGTTATGAGGCCATACAGTGAGGATCCTGGCTCTCCAATGGTGATGATGAGGCCCTACGGTGAGGATCCTGGCTCTCCGATGGTGGTGAGAGCTGCAGCTTCAAAAGCCATAGAATTTCTTCTGCTCCTCTGGCTTTATCAGCGTCTCACAGTCTTCTTCTGCAGATTGAATGAATTCTTTCCCTGACACTCCTTCACTCAGATCTTCCTCAGGAATCTGGAAAGCGAAAAAAAGACTTGTCAATGTTTCGAATTTATTCAAAAAAAAAATATCTATAAATCTCCCCATCTCCCTTATACGTATACTTACATATCCTGATGGAAATGGTGGCAGTGATTTTCCTTGCTCTGTCTCCTTCCAGTCCACCTTCCTTAAGAATGGGTGTTCTCGGATGTCACTTACTAGCATCATCCGCTCCTCTTGGTCTTTACATAGAAACTGTAAAAAGGAAAAGAATATAATAAGAAACACTGAAATAACATAACCAATCTCTGAACAAAAGAATTCCACTTTTAATATTTGATTTTGACAGTTACATATTTCTTATATCAGTCTTATGATGATGGCAGCCCCAGGGGAGCTCTATATGCTGTCTGTGTAAGGAATGTCCCCAGAAATTGAATTCACTGCATACGTGATTGGCTCCGTCATGATCCAAGGAAACCACACAGACCGTGAATGCAAGTTAAGCACATCCTCTGCAATTGGATTTTAGGGGTCACAAGGGCTGCTGCTTTCCTCACACATCCTCTGCAATAGGATTTTCATTTTTTGGATTGTACTTTCTAAGCCTTTTCCACTGATAAAGGGACACAGGGGCTGCTGCTTTCCTTATGACAGGTGAAGACAGATCCATCCATTAAGCAGTCATCTTGCTGAAAGCACTGCTATGACTTCCATCAATGTGTGTAGGTAAACATGTGAAATTTCTAATGTGTCTTCTAAAATCCTAATAAGATATATGTAACCTGGAAAGGACTTTGTCACTTAAAAGATATAAAACCTCTATGTATACTTACGATCTCTATGATGTCACAGAGGGTAGGGTCCATGTCTTCTGGATAGCTCGGTTTCTTGGTGGTCAGTATCTTCAATGTTTCCTCATAGGACTCTTCGCCACTAAGAAATGGATGTCCGCCGTCCACCATCACAAATACTATTATTCCCAGTGCATAATAGTCGACCATGCCGAAGTATGGAAAACCTTGAAGGACCTATAAAAACATAATAAAGAGAAAGATTAATAAGCTGATTGTCAGGCCAGGCAGAGGACAGAGATTACTCCATGCTGGTATATGTGACCAATGAAGTCTACCAGGAGTCCTAAAATTGTGCTCAAAAGACAATAAACTAAGGCAGAGCTTGTGAATATTGGGGCATTGAGTCTCCCAGAGATACAAATTATAATTGGTTGAAGTCTCCCAAATTGAGGGAACTTTCTCTCTTAAAGAATTGTCCCCAGAACAGGCACCCCTATTGAAGGTTTCTGGGGAAAACTAAAACTTTGGATCTTACTTTCTTTCTCAATGACAGTGGTCACCAATACAAACAGATAGGGGGGGTCCCAATGGGCCCCACTTTATCTTATCTCTATATCCCATAATAACAAACATTACAATTAGATCTAATATCAGGTGGCTAGCACGTATCTTACCTCTGGCGCTATGTACGTTGGTGTCCCGATTCGTCCTTTGGTCCTCTTGGACTCTGTGACTCCAGCAACTGACAAGCCAAAATCCGTGATTTTGATGTGGCCGTCATCACTCAAGAGGATATTTTCAGGCTTGATGTCTCTGTGGATGATCTCCCTAGAATGCAGGAACTGCAGACCGCAGATCATTTCCGCTATGAAGCATCTGATGGGGAAAGAGATATATATATTAGCATCCCAAATCATTGCAGACTAATTTAATCTAAATATGAAATTACTTCCCCCTATAGTAAATAGGGGTGTGGATGGTCAGGTGAAGGGGTGATCACATCACTGCCATTTCCTCAGTGGTCGGTCACCCCCCCACTCCAGAGTGACCTGGTTATTGATCTTACCTGATGGTGTCCTCGGAAAATGGACCTGAAACCACGGTGTCAAAGAGATCCCCTCTGCTCAGGCATTCCATGACAAAGACGAGATGATTCTGTGTAGAAATAAGAGGTAAAGTTTACATTATGGACATGCAGGATTTCATTTTGTAATAGACAGACACACACACACAAGTTAGGAAAACTGGATAGAGAAACTATGAAGGTCGTCATTGCTGGACTGTCCCTATTGCAATGCTAGCTTTGTCTGGCTGTTCTGGTGATCGAACAAATTCTTTGGTTCACCATCCTGGAAGCCCCCTGTAGATCAGAAGGCCTGACTTCTCCTGTCTTGCTAGCTGCAGACTTTTTTTCTAAGTAACTCAAAGTTTTGATACCAGAAGCAACCAGGTTGTCATTTCAAAAGCAGGCCAGCAATGGCAGCCTCTTAAAATGATTTTCTAAAATAAAACGGCTACTCTGTGCAGTTTACCCAACCAACCTCTAGGCTTGTAGGAGGCACTCTAGAGTTCTGCTTTTACCCATACTACTTTCCATCCACTACAGCCGGACCCCTCAGGAAAAACCTGGTGTGGGACACAAGTGAAGCTCCCTTCCGCCTCTCACAATTCAGCACTCAGTGCCTAAGGGACTATTTGACAGGTGTGAAGACCTTCATATGAGGTGGGAGGGGTGGCTTAGCCTTGTGTAAATTTCAGCTCCCAAAAAGGTCACCATTTGAATAACAATTTTAGGGGGTCTGAATCAGTAGTGGAGTGCAGTACAGGAAAGAGGTGTAGAAAGTGGAAGGTGAAAAGACTTACCTTTGTCTGGAACGTTCCAAACAGATGTGTAATAAATGGACTCTCGCTGGCTGCCTTCAGCACGTCACGTTCTGTGAAAATCATCTCGCAATCATTAGCGTTTCGCAGTAATTTTTTCTTTTCCACAATTTTAACTGCCAGATTCTGGTCAATGGTGGGATGAGAGGCCAACAGCACAATCCCGAAGGATCCCTCTCCGAGAATTCTATGACAGGTCATCTTTTCAAAGGAGAGTATGCATGACTGGTCCTTGATGGCACGGGCGCATGGGACTGGTGAGGCCATCTCATGGTTTGTGCTGCTGATGGGTGAAGATTGCAGACTCTCAACATCACTACTGAGTGAAAATTTTAAAGATGGATTGCTTGATGTGTCAGAGAGTGATGAGAGTGATGTGACGTGTGTTTCTTTGTCCTCCATAGCTGCAGCCTGTACGGTCTTCTGGTCTTTATCAGTGGATGGAGTGACTTCCTTGTCCTCCATAGTTGTGGCCTCTGCAGTCTTCTGGTCTTCGCTGCTTGATGGAGTGACTTGTGTTTCTTTGTCCTCCATAGCTGCAGTCTGTACAGTCTTCTGGTCCTCATCGGTGGATGGAGTGACTTGTATGACTTTGTCCTCCATTGTTGAGGCCTGTACAGTCTTTTGGTCTTCATCGGTGGATGGAGTGACTTGTATGCCTTTGTCCTCCATTGTTGAGGCCTGTACAGTCTTCTGGTCCTCATCGGTGGATGGAGTGACTTGTATGTTCTTGTCCTCCATAGTTGAGGCCTGTACAGTCTTTTGGTCTTCATCGGTGGATGGAGTGACTTGTATGCCTTTGTCCTCCATTGTTGAGGCCTGTACAGTCTTTTGGTCTTCATCGGTGGATGGAGTGACTTGTATGCCTTTGTCCTCCATTGTTGAGGCCTGTACAGTCTTTTGGTCTTCATTGGTGGATGGAGTGACTTGTATGCCTTTGTCCTCCATTGTTGAGGCCTGTACAGTCTTCTGGTTCTCATCGGTGGATGGAGTGACTTGTATGACTTTGTCCTCCATTGTTGAGGCCTGTACAGTCTTCTGGTCCTCATCGGTGGATGGAGTGACTTGTATGCCTTTGTCCTCCATAGTTGAGGCCTGTACAGTCTTTTGGTCTTCATCGGTGGATGGAGTGACTTGTATGTTCTTGTCCTCCATAGTTGAGGCCTGTACAGTCTTCTGGTCCTCATTGATGAATGGAGTTGTTTGTGTTTGTTTATCCTCCATTATTTTATCCAGTTCAGCCTTACTGATGTATGGAACCCAGATGTAAGGCTGTCTGACGTTGAGACGTTCATCGTTTTTTCCTAGAGAGAGAAGAAAACAGTCATTTTTATTCTTGCTCTTTACACCTCATTGATCGATCTTACATGAAATCTGTGCACATTTAGATGGATCGTCATATATGAGTGTCATGAGTGAGTGTTATGGAAATAATCTGGTGTTACATGTTTCCCTTTATGGGGATTCTCTATATACATGGACAATATGGGAGTTCTCTGCCCCGTGGGGGTCCATTCTTAGTGCCTGGCTTTCTATGTCAGAACAAGTGTAAGTGAAGAAATCCCTGTGACATCTCTAACAGCACCCCCCCACCTGAATTCCCATACTTGAAGTGGAAAATAGAAAAATGACACCTATGATGTAGTCTGTCACTGGTGTGACGTTCTTTGTTTTTTTGGGACCCCCCCCCCCCAACACAGCTTTATTTATTATTATTATTTATTTAACTAATGGGGACTTGATGGCTTCTAACTCCTCCCCTTCTCTTCTCCATCCATCCAGTGGATACACTATGTGTGTGTGTGTATGTATATATATATATATATATATATATATATATATATATATATATATATATATATATATATATATATATATATATATATATATATATATATATATATATATATATATATATATATATATATATATATATATATATATATATAGAGAGAGAGATATGATCCCACTATGTGTATATATAGAGGTGACCCCACAATGTGTATATATAGAGGTAACCCCACTATGGCCCGGATTCACATTTACCGGCGCATATTTATGCCGCCGTAGCGTATCTTCTTTACGCTACGCCGACGCAGCGCAGAGAGGCAAGCACCGAATTCACAAAGCACTTGCCACCAAATCTGCGCTGGGTTTCTTAGGCGTAAGTCGTCGTAAGTGGGAGTGGGTGTGAGCAATGCAAATGAGGCGTGACCCCATGCAAACGATGGGCCGAGCGCCATAAAGATATGAATAATGAACGGCGCATGGGCCGTCCCGTGGACGCATCCAGTGCGCATGCTCAGAATCACGTCGGAACTACTCCCTAAGATACGCCGGATTGTTCCCCATATAGGATGCACAACCCATGCAAAGGTATGGACCAGGGAACACAAGCCGTCATATCTTTTGTTGTTTACTTTGTACGTGAATATTATATATATAACAATGATTCCAAAATGAAAAATCCAAAATGTTACAAAGATTACATAATGTGCTCTTTGAAGGGCAGATTTCTCTTATTTCTATATATCTCCTATGGGAAGGCTATGTATGAATATATATATCTCTGTATAAAACATCCATCATGTGACCTTGCACTATAATTCTCTACAATATTACTTACTATGAACGTCATCTTCTGGGATTTTTGGGCGTTGGCAGGGGCAGATTCTACCTATGGCAGCCCTGACCTTCTGCCCAATAGCCCTGGCTCCACCCTTTTTAGGGGCGGTAGTTTGGGGCGGTGGGTTTGCCCGGTGCTCCTCGGATAAAGGGCGCACATTTAGCAATAAAACAGGTTCTTCCTTGTTGTTCTTGAGAAGATCCTTCGCCTTGTAACCGCTCTTTCTCATAAATCGTGTCATTGTTCCCCTAGAACTCGCAACACTGCAGAGAGAGAGAAATCGCATCCTGCTCGGTCAGAATACACGCAGCAAGTGAGCTGTACCCCTGATGCGTTCCTTATATGGGCAAAAGGGGGGGGGAGCCACAGTGACATCACAATGCTCCATATGCTCTGTAGACTGAATTCACACAGCTGCACCAGATGGATGAGGTGTTCTATTTTTAGAACCAACTGACAAAAATTCAAATCTACAGCCAGTCTGGTACACTGTACAAACAACTGTTTAACCCCTTCACTGCCGGGGGACTTTTTCTTAATATGTTTTTTGTTCATTAAAATGAGCAGAAATTACTGTAAAAAGTATATATTTTCTGAAAGCAGAGGCTCTGCAGAATCCAATGGCGGCATTTGTAGTTTTTTATGTCACAAGATATTTGCACAGTTGTTTATCAAACGCATATTATTAGGAAACAAATTCGCTAAAATTAATTTTAAAGCAGAAAAAAGCAATTTGTAACCAATTTGTTTTGCAGGACAAAGTAGCTCCTGGACCATTTTGTGCGATTTGCTGCATTTGTTGTGCGACAAAACGTGTCTTTTCTAGGCAGGTTCTTTGTACCTTTAACAATTAATCGCGTTTCAAGTAGACATTTGCACGGCCGAAAAATTCAGTTTTTTTTTTTTTTAGGATCATTCGCAAATTCAGAAAAATTCGAATTCAGTACATTAATTTCGTATAGATGCGGTATTATTATTACTTTTTTAATTTGTATTTGTTACGTTCACTAGCAAACAAATTTGAAAGGAAATATATTTATTAGTTTATAACTTTTATCCTTTTTATTATTATATTATTTATAAATAATAATAGTAAAAAAACTATAATAATGGTTAATAATTTGTTACGTTCACTAACAGACAAATTTGAAAGAAATTCAAATACCTATAATTTATTGATTTATAACTATTATAATGGTTTTTATTATTATTGGCAATTTTATTAATAAATAATAATAATAATAATAATAATAAAAATAAAAATAAAATAAACTATAATATTGGTTAATAATTCATTACCTTCACTAACAGCCAAATTTGAAAGGAAATTCCAAGACCTATAATTAAATAGTTTATATGACTATTATTATAGTTTATAATAACTATTTTTATAGTTTTTTTATTAATATTATAATTACTTATTAATAATAAAGAATAATAATAATTAAAAAACTATAATAATAGTTAATTATTGCCAAGTTTGAAAAAAAAACAATACCTGTAATTTATTCATTTATAACTATTATTATAGATTTTATTATTATTAGCAATATTATTAATAAATAATAATAATAATAATAAAATAAACCATAATATTGGTTAATAATTCATTACCTTCACTAACAGCCAAATTTGAAAGGAAATTCCTAGACCTATAATTAAATAGTTTATAACTATTATTATAGTTTTTATTAATTATATTATTACTTACTAATAATAAAGAATAATAATAATAATAAAACAACTATAATAATTGTTAATTATTTGTTATGTTCACTAACTGCCAAGTTTGAAAAAAAAAAAACAATACCTGTAATTATTTCATTTATAACTATTATTATTGATTTTATTATTATTAGCAATATTATTTATAATTATTAATAATAATAATAATAATAACAATAATAATAAAATAAAATATAATAATGGTTAAAAATATATTACGTTCACTAACATACAAATTTGAAAGGAAATTTCAAGACCTATAATTTAATAGTTTATAACTATTATTATAGTTTTTATTATTATTATGAATACAAAAAAAATAAATAGAATGGTTAATAATTTGTTATGTTCCCTGAGGCCCCTTTTACACTGGGGCGGAAGGTGCGGTGGCAGTAAAGCGACGCTTTACCGTTGGAATTGTGTTTGTATTCGGCCGCTAGCGGTGCGGTTTTACCCCCCGCTAGCGGCCAAAAAAGGGTTAATACTGCCCGCTCTGCGCCGCTGCAGAGGCGCATTGCTTGCGGTATAGCCGCGGTTTCCCATTGCTTTCAATGGGAAGGAGCGGTGGTGGAGCCGTATACACACCGCTCCTTCACCGCTCCAAAGATGCGGCTAGCAGGACTTTTGGAGCGGTCCCGCCAGCACACCGCTCCAGTGTGAAAGTGTGAAAGCTTTGACACTGGGGAGACAGCAGCCGCTGTTTCAGGTCGGTTTTGCAAGCGCTATTTTTAGCGCAATAGCGCCTGCAAACCGCCCCCAGTGTGAAAGGGGTCTTACAGCCAAATTTGAAAGAAATTCCAATACCTATAATTTATTCGTTTATAACTATTATTATAGTTTTTATTCTTATTATTAGCATTATTATTTATTATTAATAAATAATAATAAAATAAACTACAATAATGGTTAATAATTTATTACATTCACTAACAGACAAATTTGAAAGGAAATTCATAGTTATAGTTTATAACTATTATTATAGCTTTTATTATTATTATGAATAACAAATAATAATAATAAAAACTATAATAATGGTTAATAAACGTAATAATTCAATTATAATAGGAATTATCCAAATGTTTTATTCTTTTGAATTTCGGATTTTCCTTCTTTTCGAAAATTGGTTTTCGGGGAATTTTTTTTTTTAAGTTTTTTCGTTAATTCGGATGTTTCGGAATTAACAAATGTGCCGAATTTAGACAAAAAACGATTTCAGAACGAAACAAATTGCACATGTCTAGCTGCACATTTTTCACTCGCATGTGTGGCGCAGATGATGTTTACATGATCGCCCTACCCGGCACTTTTCATTGGTGGGTGTGTTTAGGGATAACAGGCGCTTTAACCGCCTGACATCTGGGAGATTTACCCCCCCTTCATGGCCAGGCCATTTTTTGCGTTACGGCACTGCGTTACTTTATAAGCCTCTAAGATCATCCCATGTGAACAAGATCCATCATACTGTCACTATTGATTTTTATGATTGTGTACAATGTCATATAAATTATTTTATGTAAGAATATTACATTTTAGATGAATTAATAAAATACTTTTTTATTATAGAAAACCAATGTTACATAGTTACACCAGGGCTGTCTTAATGAGAGGGCACACCTGGGCACTGCCCAGGGGCCCCAGTTGCATGGGGGGCCCCCTGCACTTTCCCCAAAGCAGCTGGTCCTTGAGCCCATGCTGCCCTTTCTCGGCCACTAGCGGGGGTTAAAAGCTCTCCGCTAGCATCCGAAATATGCCACAAATCTTATCGTAAAAAAGCAGCAGTTTACCCCTATTTTACCGCTGATGCTTTGGGCGGCACCAGTGTGAAAGGGGTCTAAGTCCTCTATAAATTTATCAGAAATTTGTGCTTAAAGTAGAACTATAAGCAACACTTTTTTTCCATTTTGGATAGAGTAAGGGATGGTTACAGCCCGGTAATTTATTTTTGCCATCCGTTCATTTCCCTTCATTTCCTGCCCCATAGCTAAACAGGAAGTGAGAGGAAATCTCTCCAGATTAAGGGAATCCCCTTCCCCCCCAGGCCCTCAGAACTAGTGTCCCCACTGGAAAATTTCAGGGCAGGTCTTAAACAGGAAGGGTGTGACCTTGACAGGAAGGGGTGGATCATATTTAAATTAGGGGGTGCACGTGTTTAGTCAGGCCTAGGGTAGCACAAAACCTAAATACACCACTGCCGACCTGGGGGGGGGGGGGGGGGTGTAATTTGCATACTGTTTGCAATTCCACGGGCCGCCACTGGGCCTACACCTAAAGCAAGGGCATTATTCAACTTTGGTCAAAGCTGCACAGTTTGATTTGATCTACAGGTATTCCAGGTATTGATATATTATACATAGTTACATAGGTTTAGCTTGGATCAATGTTACTAAGCATTTTGAACAGAGGAGCTTGGCCACTCAGCATGGGCACCATTCAGAGAATACAAAGAATTCTCTGATTGGACGAGGTGGAAAACAAAATGTCACCGGCCCGCCTCTCTGGGATGCACTTTTCTTTAATAACGAGTGTGAAGGATGCTTCAGTGTAATTCTCCCTGCTAGTAATGTTGTGTGTGTGTTAGAGGATTTCAGGTGTGACTCACTCCTCGGCTAACAGGCTGTTGATATGGTAATGACCCTTCCTAAGCCAGTCCTATTTCAAAGGGTAAATGGTCTATTGTGTGTGTGAAGAAGCCCTGTGGTTACTGTTTACTGTGATTAGAAGTGGCTCATGTTAATTATTCTGATTGCTTCATTGTGGTAATTATCTCTTCTATATGCAGGGCCAGGCTGTCTAGATAATGTATTCTGTACAACTAGTAATTAACTTCACTGATGTCATTATCTAAAGAAAATGTGTTTTCAGGGTCGGCTCCGAAATGTCTGCCTATGATCTGTATGGAAGCCCCAGTGTGAGGTGGGCGGAGATTTGTCATTGTAACAGTTTTAGAAATTACATATAAGCTGTGTGCTATACCATTAAAGTCTGTCTTGTTCCAGCAGTAAGCTTGGGCTCATGTGTGGCTTATTGGGCGATTCCAGGAATATCCCTCCTCGTGGAATATTGGGGTGATTTGCTTTTATGGGAAGAAGGGAAGACATTGATGGGGATATCATTATAATACCGTCACAACGAGTTTCACTGTTATCCATTGCTGGGTTAAAGAGGAGCTCTGGGTAATATCATGTTACACTGGTAGCAGATCCCTCCCCAGTGCATTGGTTAAAAGCTCCTTTTGGTCTAGGGTCAGCATAAATTTTACTTACCTAATCCCTGGCTCCCCCAGCAGACGACACTCTCCTATTTTTTCTGGTACTCCAGGTGGGCCTCAGCCTCCTCACTGCCAGGACTGCATTGTACATGATGACCTCGGGGGGGTTAATGACCAATGGAGGACCAAGCCTGTTAGAGTGAAGTATTACATACAGGGAACACATGTGAGGCATAGGAGGTCAAATCAAGACACCACATCCCATAAATTGATCAAAAAAGGGAAATGAGAAGGGGAGGGTAACAAACCCAGGGACTTTAACGGTTTCTCAATAAGAAAGAAATAGATCAAGTAGAAAAATACATAATTTATTTGATTTTTACATATAT
Source organism: Rana temporaria (assembly GCF_905171775.1). NCBI lineage: Eukaryota > Metazoa > Chordata > Amphibia > Anura > Ranidae > Rana > Rana temporaria. The sequence continues at coordinate 197,642,233 of NC_053495.1, forward strand.
AATTAAAATGGAAGTAAACACAACCACATTTTGATCCTATATATAAGTGGCTTCAAAAAGAGCCACAAAGAAAACCTGTACACAGGATGCCCAACATGTTTCGCCCTGAGCAGGGCTTCATCAGGAGCTTGTACAAGAAATACTATAAAAGAAGAAAAAAATAATCGTATATAAGAAATCAAACATTGAGACAATAATCATGCTCAATGCACAATACACATACTTATAACAAGTTTATATATTTAGGTAAAGTTTTTACATAAAAAAAACGATAAAAAAGGAGAGAGGAAAACAGTTTATCGCAGTTTAACAATGTAAGATGCATATACACAAACAAATGAAAATACATCACATAATTACTACTAGGCAAACCACTTACTAGGGTTGTCCCGATACCGATACCAGTATCGGTATCGGGACCGATACCGAGTATTTGCGGGAGTACTTGTACTCCCGCAAATACCCCCGATGCCTAAATAGAATACTTGCCTCCTCCCCCCCCGCCGCCGTCGTATATCGCAAAGCCGCCGCCGCTGCCGCGTTAATCACCGTGCGGGGAACATTAGAGTCAGCTTTCGTTTGAATAGCTGTTTTCCCTGCCACGCATAGACACTCCCCCTTGCTCGGGATTGGACGGATCTGTCCAATCGCGAGCAAGGGGGAGTGTCTCTATACACGGCGCGGCAGGGGAAAACAGCTTATTCAAACGAAAGCTGACTGTAATGTTCCCCGCGCGGTGATTAACGTGGCACGGGGGACATGGCTGCAATATGTTTGGGGACATGGCTGCGTATATGGGGGACATGGCTGCAATATGTTTGGTGACATGGCTGCAATATGTTTGGGGACATGGCTGCATATGTTTGGGGACATGGCTGCATATGTTTGGGGACATGGCTGCATATGTTTGGGGACATGGCTGCATATGTTTGGGGACGTGGCTGCAATATGTTTGGGGACGTGGCTGCATATGTGGGGGACATGGCTGCATATGTGGGGGGACATGGCTGCATATGTGGGGGGACATGGCTGCATATGTGGGGGGACATGGCTGCATTTGGGGACACATTTTAAAAAAAGTATCGGTATTCGGTATCGGCGAGTACATAAAAAAAACGTATCGGTACTTGTACTCAGTCCTAAAAAAAGTGGTATCGGGACAACCCTACCACTTACCCATAGGGCAAGAAATTCAATACAAACGCGTTGTAAAGACAATATTCAGATTCAGTAAAAAGTTTGAGGAAGGAATATGATAAACACAATTCCCAATAACTGCCTCAAAAGGGTGCCACCAGAGTCCGGTCCATCCCTCACTGAAGATAAGGGCTATAGTGAATAAAAGCAAAAATGAAAGAAATGAATAATAAATCCAAAAATGGTTGCATAAAAGCAAACCAAAAAAGAAGTCAAAAACATTACATACATATTACATACAGGGCATCCATCAGAAATTTTGGGGCCCCTTACACAGCTTTAGGCCTGGGCCTGACCATAAACATTCCCCAGGGCCCACCCACTGGATGTCCCACCAAGTCTCATCCTATGTCCTCCTCCTTCTCCATTCCCACCCCCCCCCATTCCATGTCGTCACCCTCCTCCTTCATCCCATGTCCTTCTACTCCTCCTGTCCTATTCCCCCATCCCCTCAGAGGCGTTGCTAGGGGGGTGCGGTCCGCACCCGGGTGACACCCGCTTAGAGGGGTGACACCATCCCGATTTAAAAAAAAAAATAGCTAAAAAAAAAAATATATATATATATATATATATATATATATATATATATATTTTTAGCTGACATGTGGGGGGGGGCCTTCTGTCCATGTGCCGTGGCGCTGCCTGCGATGATCTGAGGTACTGAATGGGGAGGGGGGGTGTTTGCACCTGGGGGGATTTCACTGAAGGGGGGGTGTTTGCACTAAGGGGGGGTTTGCACTAAGGGGGGTTTGCACTGAGGGGGGGTTTGTACTAAGGGGGGGTTGCACCGAGGGGGTTTGCACTGAGGGGGGGGGGATTTGCACTGAGGGGGGGGTGTCTGCACTGAATGGGGTCTGTGTAACATGCAGGGGTCCAGAGGTGCAGGTGGCTGTGTAATGTAAAAGGGTCCAGAGGTGCAGGGGGCTATGAGATGTAAAGTGGGCCAGTGATGCAGGGTGCTGTGTAATGTAAAGGGGTGCAGAGGGCTGTGTAGTGTAAAAGGGTCCAGAGGTGCAGGGGGCTATGTGATGTAAAGGGGTGCAGAGGTGCAGGGTGCTGTGTAATGTAAAAGGGTCCAGAGATGCAGGGTGCTATGAGATGTAAAGGGGTCCAGTGATGCAGGGTGCTGTGTAATGTAAAGGGGTCCAGTGATGCAGGGGGCTGTGTAATGTAAAGGGGTCCAGAGGTGCAGGGGGCTATGAGATGTAAAGGGGTCCAGTGATGCAGGGTGCTGTGTAATGTAAAGGGGTGCAGTGATGCAGGGTACTGTGTAATTTTAAAGGGGTCCAGTGATGCAGGGGGCTGTGTAATGTAAAGGGGTGCAGTGATGCAGGGTACTGTGTAATTTTAAAGGGGTCCAGTGATGCAGGGGGCTGTGTAATGTAAAGGGGTCCAGATGTGCAGGGGGCTATGTGATGTAAAGGGGTCCAGTGGTGCAGGGGGCTGTGTAATGTAAAGAGGTCCAGAGGTGCAGGGTGCTGTGTAATGTAAAGGGGCCCAGAGGTGCAGGGTGCTGTGCAATGTAAAATGGTCCAGAGGTGAAGGGGGCTGTGAGATGTAAAGGGGTCCAGTGATACAGGGTGCTGTGTAATTTTAAAGGGGTCCAGTGATGCAGGGTACTGTGTAATTTTAAAGGGGTACAGTGATGCAGGGGGCTGTGTAATGTAAAGGGGTCCAGTGATGCAGGGGGCTGTGTAATGTAAAGGGGTCCAGAGGTGAAGGGGCTGTGAGATGTAAAGGGGTCCAGTGATACAGGGTGCTGTGTAATTTTAAAGGGGTCCAGTGATGCAGGGTGCTGTGTAATGTAAAGGGGTCCAGAGGTGCAGGGTGCTGTGTAATATTAAAGGGTCCAGAGGTGCAGGGTGCTGTGTAATGTAAAGGGGTCCAGAGGTGCAGTTGTGGAGAGGGGTACACAGTAGTAACAAAAAGATATTGAAGGATGCAGAGGTATGCAGGGGGCACAGTGGGGTGTTTTTACATTTTAACGTGTGGGGGGGTGCCAGATATTGGATCCGCGCCGGGTGCCAAATGCTCTAGGTACGCCCCTGGCCTATAGGCTCCTGAGATGTGAATTCCGGTTCTGGAGAAAGAGAGGTGGGGGGAGGGGACAAAGAAAAATGGAGAGAAAGAAGAAGGGATAGAACGCACAAGAAAGATGGATAGGGAGAGAGAGAAAAGGGGAAGAAAGGAGAACAGAGAGCAAACAGTAGGGTAAAAAATATTAGAATTTTTTTTTTTTGGGGAGGGGGGGTGACACCATATTTTACCGCACCAGGTGACACCAACCCTAGTGACGCCACTGCATCTCCTGACATGGTCCAAGGATGGTGCACACAGGCGAATGGGGATTTATACCGCCCCCTCCTGGAGTAGGGGCCCGGGGCTGCTTGGAATGCTCGGGCCCCTTACATGTGTTTACATGGCTGTACCCCCCTGATGGCAGCCCTGATTACATAAGTAAAACTGCTTTATTTGTTACCCTATACAAAAATGAGCAATTAACTCTTGTACTACTGGGGGGATCCCCACTGCAGGGGTAACTGTTGATTTTACCCAGAGTTCAGCTTTAAAGGAACAGCACCTTAGCTGAGGATTCTCAAGTAATGAGAATGAACACTGCAAACAGACATGCATACTGTCCTCCTATAACCGCTTTGTATCAGCGCCGCTTGTTTATTAAATCTAAACCAGGCCCAAAGCGTCCAGCTTTAGTATTTATGACAACTAAGCCCCATCTGACACATTCCAGGTCATAAAAAGCTTAATTGTGAAGATCTGTTTCTGGAATTAGGAAGTCACATGACCTGCGTCCTGGAAGACCGAGCCAAAGACCCGTTTGGTGCGTGCATACACAACCCACATACACAACCCACATACACAACAACACACATACACAACACACATACACAACAACACACATACACAACACACGCAACCCACATACACATACAATACACATGCACAACACACATGCAACCCACATGCACAACACATACACAACACACATACACAACACACATGCAACCCACATACACAACACACATACAGTGGGGATCGAAAGTTTGGGCACCCCAGGTAAAAATTTGTATTAATGTGCATAACGAAGCCAAGGAAAGATGGAAAAATCTCCAAAAGGCATCAAATTACAGATTAGACATTCTTATAATATGTCAAAAAAAGTTAGATTTTATTTCCATCATTTACACTTTCAAAATTACGGAAAACAAAAAAATGCCGTCTGCAAAAGTTTGGGCACCCTGTAGAGTTAATATCTTGTACTGCCCCCTTTGGCAAGTATCACAGCTTGTAAACGCTTTTTGTAGCCAGCCAAGAGTCTTTTAATTCTTGTTTGAGGTATCTTTGCCCATTCTTCCTTACAAAAGTCTTCCAGTTCTTTGAGATTTCTGGGCTGTCTGTCACGCACTGCTCTTTTAAGGTCTATCCATAGATTTTCAATGATGTTGAGGTCAGGAGATTGTGAAAGCCATGGCAAAACCTTCAGTTTACGCCTCTTGATGTAATCCCCCGTGGATTTTGAGGTGTGTTTAGGATCATTATCCATTTGTAGAAGCCACCCTCTCTTTAACTTCAGCTTTTTCACAGATGGCATCAAGTTACCATCCAAAATGTGCTGAAATTTTATTGAATCCATTTTTCCTTCTAGTCGTGAAATGTTCCCTGTGCCACTGGCTGCAATACAACCCCAAAGCATGATTGATCCACCCCCATGCTTCACAGTTGGACAGAGGTTCTTTTCATTAAATTCTGTGCCCTTTCTTCTCCAAACGTACCTTTGCTCATTCCGGCCAAAAAGTTCTATTTTAACCTCATCGGTCCACAGAACTTGTTTCCAAAATGCATCAGGCTTGTCTATATGTTCATTTTCCAGACATGTCAGGGTTACTTATATAATACTTTTAACCATAATTATTGAGCATCCAACAAGTTTTGTTCATAAAAAAGCAAAACCATCAGTCTATAATTAAAAAAAAAAGTAATTGCAACTAATTCTGCTCACCGATCAAAAATATTCATAATGTTCAAATAGAACAATGATTCACAAAACATGTTACCTATGCAAAAGCGCCATCTAGTGGTCATGTATAAGCATTCTTTTGCATGAAGATTATAATACAAAATATTAAAATACACACACAAATATATCTAGAATTCTAACAAAAGACATAAAATATATGAAATAAAGAATCCACCAACCCAACACATTAAATCAAGTAAATTATGCCAACAACCATTTATAATGGGATCTTACCCTCATGCCCCGTACACACGACCGTTTTTTCCATCTGCGATGAGAGCTTTTGGCCGGGAATTCCGATCGTGTGTACGCTCCATCGCAGCTTTTCTGACAGGAAACTGACGAAAAAAGAAAAAGAGAGCAGGGTCTCTTTTTTTTCCCCGCCAGGAAAAAATCCTAGCGGGAAACCCGTTCGTCTGTACACTTTTCGGACCGAAAAAAAAACGTGCATGCTCACAAACAATTCGACATGCTCGGAAGCAAAGAAATTCATTTTGTCGGCTCGTCGTAGTCTTTTACGTCACCGCGTTCTTGGCAGAGAAAAAAAAGTTCACCGGACTTTTGTGTGACCGTGTGTATGCAAGGCAGGCGTGAGAGGAATTCCGTCGGGAAAACCATCAAGTTTTTTTTTCCGACGGGAAAACCAGTCGTGTGTACGGGGCATTAGGGTTTGATAAAAAATACAAAAACACAATTCATGTCAAACTCCACATTAGGGCCTTCCGCTTGCATACAATCTAGGGCTAGGCCATACATCCATGTGGTCAAATGATCAGGTTGGATCATTGCCAATGTTCTTGAATTGTATCTATTCCACAAAACTTCAGTTGCCTAGAGTTCCTTTTGGGGAATATCTTAAAAAGTGTTTTGATAATCTGATTTCCATACACATTTTTAATACTCTTGATATAAAAAGTTTACTAGTGGTATATCTCAGGTATTGGTATTCACATGGGCACTCCAATATATAGGTGAAAAGCAATCAATTTCTTTGTAACAGAAAACCTCCCAGCGGTGATGGATTTGAAATACATTTCTGTGTTGAACCCTTCCAGGTTTTACACACACTGCATCTCTTAGGCCCCTTTCACATTGGACCTGTAGCCGTGGTGGCGGTATATCGCCGCTAAAAATAGCGGCGCTATACCTCCGAGATTGCCGCGGGAATCGGCCGCTAGCGGTGCGGTATTAACCCCCGCTAGCGGCCGATAAAGGGTTAATATCACCCGCAATGCGCCTCTATAGAGGCGCATTGCTGGCGGTATTGCCGCGGTTTCCCATTGTTTTCAATGGGAAGGAGCGGTATACACGCCGCTCCTCTCACCACTCCAAAGATGCTGCTGAAAGGAGATTTTTTTTGTCTCCCGCCAGCGCATCGCCTCAGTGTGAAAGCCCTCCGGCTTTCACATTGAGGTAGTTGGGCAGGAGTTTTTCAGGCGGTATAGCAGCGCTATTTTTAGCGCTGTACCGCCTGAAAAACTCCTCAATGTGAAGGAGAAATGTGAAATTAAACAATTCCCTTGATGTTGAGAAGGTGATAAAAAGTCTGCAGGAGAGCTAGGTGGTCTACACAGCAGTGGTTCTCAACTTTGTCCTCAAGTACCCCCAACAGGCCATGTTTGCAGGTTTTCCTTTATCTTGCACAGGTGCTTTAACCACTTTAATACCGGGGCACTTACGCACCTTCCTGCCCAGGCCAATTTTCAGCTTTCAGCGCTGTCGCAATTTGAATGACAATTGCGCGGTCATGCAATGCTGTACCCAAACAATTTTTTTTATAGTTTTGTTCCCACAAATAGAGCTTTGTTTTGGTGGGATTTGATCACCTCTGCAATTAAATTTCTTTGCGCAAATAAAAAAAAAGACCGAAAATTTGGAAAAAAAAATATGTTTTTCTTTGATTCTGTAATTTGTTTTTTGTAAATAAGTACATTTTCTTTTTCAATGATGGGCACTGATAAACAATGATGAACGACACCGATACTGATGGGTGGAATTGCTGGGCATCACATATATTTTTTTGTCCATAATGTTGCCAGACAGTGCCCATTTTTGGGCACTGATTGGCATCTATTTTTTAATGTGGATGGCCATGTTGCCCCCATCCCTGGTGGTCCTAGCGGCTTCCCAGGTGGTCCAGTGTGGGCATCTGCGCTGATAAACAATCAGCGCAAACCCGTCAGGAAAGCTGCCGGTCAGCTCTCCTCTACTCGCGTCTGTCAGACGCGAGTGAGGAAAAGCCGATCAACGGCTCTTCCTGTTTACATCGTGATTGGACACGGCTGATCACGTGGTAAAGCGCCTCTGATCCCATGACTAAGTCACGTGGCGAGTGACGATACGCTTGGGGGAGGAGCCTATGTGACGGGACACGATCCGAGTGAGGAGACCATCACACTGAGCGGCAACCTGATTCAGAGCCTGTGTCAATCGGCGGATTTGTGAGTTAACACACCGTCGGTGTAGTCCCTGTCTCCCCTCCTTGTTTCCAACAATATTGCACTAGGAGGCTTGTCCTCTCTTTTTACTACATATATGTGGAGTTTCTGGCTGGAATCTTTGGGCAGATCTATCCTATTTTGAAGCAGTGAGAAGGAGACGTCAGCTGATTTCCCGCAGGGCTGCATATGGGTCTAGTCCAGTTAACCCATTATGGACTCATTTTTATTCTATTCATGTAGATAGATAGTATTTGCATAGTGTTGTTGTTTCCTATACATATAATTTACACTATTGAATATTTTTATTGGATTTTATTGTACTCACCTTGCACTAGTTGATATTAGCGCTATCTATATTCAATTCAGGAGCTTTGCCAATGAGCCAGGTGGTGTACAGAGAAGAGGAGCCATGCGTGTGGGAGCGGCGATTAGGAGACATGAAGTTTGCAAGGATACACATAGCTGTGCCGCAGGTGTGTGAAGCAAGGTTGAGTGCTAGGGAGCCGAGCCGGTAGCTAAATCGAGGGAGCTAGATGTGTGGGGGAAGCAGCAAGCTCTGCTGAGGAAGAAAGAAGCTGTGCAGAAGAGCCAAGCGGTGCTCCCAGGGACACCACCGGGCTTGTACTAAACGGTAATGCTCATCGGCCTACTGCCAGATAAGGGCTCCCCGATAGAGTGGCAGTTTTGAGAGGGTGGGGGGGGGGACAAGCCAACTAGCCACATCGCTTAGCAATGGATCAGATTTAGCCTTGTATGGTGAGTGTGGACAATCTCCACCCTGCCAGCACTTTCTCTTAGACCAGGGGTGTCAAACTGGTAGCCCTCCAGCTGTTGCAGAACTACAAATCCCACAATGTCTCTGCCTGAGGGAGTCATGCTAGTAACTGTCAGCCTAGCAATGCCTCATGAGATGTGTAGTTTCGCACCAGCTGGAGGGGCCACCAGTTTGAGACCCCTGCCTTAGACACTAGCATGCTTTTCAAGCTTGTGAACAGCACAACCATCTTCCTACTGTATATAAACCAACAGTTTAATTATTAGCTCCATTTTGGTTTTTAAAATATAGCATTGAAAGTATTTTGTTGCAGAAACTTGAGATGTAAAAAAAAAAAAAAAAATTGTGATTTTAATATTTCAGAACTATTTAAGGGTATTGGAATTTCCTTTCAAATCTGGCAGTTCATGAATGCAACAAATACATCCAAAGTTATGAATTATTTGAAATAAATGCTGCATCCAAACTAATGGAACAAAATAAAGAATTCATTAGTTCCATTCGTTTAGATACAGCATTCGTCATGTCAGATAAATTCGTATTCATTATGTTCACCAACAGTCCAATTTAGAGAAGAAATTCCAATTCTTCTACTTTAACCACATGCCAACCGCCGCACGCAGATATATGTCAGCAGAATGGCACGGGCATATTTTTTATATATATATATATATATATATATATATTATATAAAATGTGTGTGTCCTTTAAGCGGCATTGTGGGTGCACGCCGCCCTGAGCTCCGACCGCAGGCCCCACAGACTATGTCCACGGGCATACCCGCGATCATTGTCAGTGACGAAGAAGGGGGAAATGCTGATGTAAACAAGCATTTGCCCAGTCTTCCTAGTGACAGGACAGTGAACACAGCTTCCTGTAATCTGAAGCGGTGATCACTGTCTGTCACACACAGCCCATCCCCATACAGCAAGAATCACTCACTAGGACACACTTAACCCCCTACAGCATCACCTAGTGTTTAACCCCTTCCCTGCCAGTGTAATTTTCACAGTAATCAGTAAATTTTTATAGCACTGATCGCTGTTAAACGACAATGGTCCCAAAACATACATATACACACACACACACACACATATACATATACACATACATATATATATATATATATATATATATATATATATATATATATATATATATATATATATATATATATATATATATATATATATATATATATATATATATATATATATATATATATATATATATATATATATGTTTTGGGGATATTATAGCATAAAGTAAAAAAAATTATTACATTTCTCAAAATTGTCTGTTTATAGCGCAAAAAATAAAAACTAGCAGAGGTGATCAAGTACCACTAAAAGAGAGCTCTATGTGTGGGAAAAAGAAAGGACGTCAATTTTGTTTGGGAGCCACGTCGCACAATTGTCAGTTAAAGCGACGCAGTGCCGAATCGCAAAAAGTGGCCTGATCTTTGACCAGCAAAATGGTCTGGGGCTTAAGTGGTTATCAGAGCCAGCGGCGTTCCCTGGTTAACACTGACAGGCGTCTCAACCAGTCAGGTTCACCGGCGGGGCATTTTACAGGGCACAGTGGTGACAATTGATGGCACAGCGGCTGCAATTGTTTGCGCCCCCTCAAAAAAATTGAGCACCAGCCGCCACTGATTGTAGGCATTTTATGCACCAAGCTCAATGCTCTGCCACATCAGGAAGCTGAAGGAGCCAGTGAATGACTGTAACACAGCCTTACAGCTGTAAGTGCCAATGCATCATGCCGGCCAGCACTCACTATAGTATGGCCATGCAGTCAGTCATTCACTTGTATGGTATCCTGTATGCAAGACCTGGAGCTCCCAGGGGAGAGTGATGGGAAACATATGCTAGGTGCATTAAATGCCTCCAAATGTCCATTGATCTTCCTGTGGGTAAATAAAATGTATATGTGTATGTGTGTGTGTGTGTGTGTGTGTGTGTGTGTGTGTGTGTGTGTGTGTGTGTGTGTGTGTGTGTGTGTGTGTGTGTGTGTGTGTGTGTGTGTGTGTGTGTATATATATATATATATATATATATATATATATATATATATATATATATATATATATATAAAATAATGACAGTATAATGTATAGAAAATATATAAATATTTTATTGGTTATTTTACAAACAGTACTAAGCATCACAAAATAGAAATTTAATGCACGTGTTAAATAAGGCATGTTTTTAGTGAATACAAAATATACGCAAAAATCATGCAATATTAAGTCATCCAGAGCAAAAGTCATTGGGTCCAGGCTTCCAGATGATCCACTTCCCCATCACAGCCAGATCCATGTCACTTCATCCCCATACAAATTTAACGACCGACTAATGACATTCGGTATCCTTACAATCTTCAATACATTCTTCTGAAGAAAGAAGAAAAATATAAAAGCATAAGAAAGCAGTTTTTGCAGCCATCAATTCTCAAGCCAATACGTTCATTTTACTAAGGCACACTGAGAACAGCCAAGAGCCTCTGCCTGGGTTGAGGGTGTTCACCGATTCTCAGGAGGCCATAGGACAACATTTCCTGTGCAAACCAGACAAGGTAAAAAGGTCACATTTCCACATTCTTGAGAAGTGAACAATAAGCTTTAAAATATACCCTTGCTGACCTCTGTAGCTGCAGGCACTGTGGAGCCATTAACCCTTGTAGATTATGACAGTAAAGTTGGGTAGCAGTAAGTGTTGCACTTTAAAAGGATAGTTAACCTTTAGAAAAAAGGGATGTTTGTAGATTAAAACAAAAACTGTGCAGCTCTGACTGGGAGCCGGTTCACACTGGGGCGGCACAGACTTCGGGGGCAACTCTGCAAGGCGACCTGAAGACAACTTCAGATGCGACTTGCAAAATGACTTCTGTATTGAAGTCAATGCAAGTCGCCCCCGAAGTCGTACAAGAACCTTTTTCTAAGTCGGAGCGACTTGCGTCACTCCTATTAGAACGGTTCCATTGAATAGAATGGGACGCGACTTGTCAGGCGGCCGAGTCGCCCCAGTGTGAACCGGCTCTAAAGATGAATACCACCCTTGGCTATAGGTTATTTACATACCTTATGAAGCCTGACCGAAATACTCCCAGGACGTTATCTGGTGAGGTCTAGTGATCACCTCAATCACAAAAGTGAGTGCCAACTCTGATTTAAGCCCCTCATACTCTCCCCCGATGCAGCAGCGCGAAGCTCCATGTGAGAGTTCACTCCTGTGATGGATGTGAGCAGTGATGACCGGGGAGTACTAAAAAGGAGTTGTAAACTTTTTTCCCCCCTATGCATTACAGTGAAAAACAAAAAACCTTGCAGTGTCTGGTTCCCCCAACCCCCCGTTTTACTCGCTTGAGTGCATCCACGCCTTCCGGCTCTTGATTGGAGATTGATAGCAGTGCAGCCATTGGTTCCCGCTGCTGTCAATCAAATCCAATGACACAGGGGCCGAGTCATACATTCCACGGCTATGGATGCTGAAAGAATGACTGGGGCGTGCGCCCGCAAGGTAACCCCCTCGGGAAAGAGCTTTCTAGGAGGAGGGTTATCAAATGGGGGGGGGGGGGGGGAGCTGCGAGAGCCACCATGGGACCCCAGAACAGGTGGATTGGGGCCACACTGCCAAACAAACTGCACTGTGGAGGGAAAGCATGACTGACTTTTTCAAAAACACAAACGTTTAGAGCCGGTTCACACTGGGGCGACACGTCAGGCGACTCAGCCGCCTGACAAGTCGCGTCCCATTGTATTGAATAGAACAGTTCTAATAAGAGCGACGCAAGTCGCTCCGACTTAGAAAAAGGTTCTTGTACGACTTTGGGGGTGACTTGCATTGACTTCTATACAGAAGTCATATTTCAAGTCGCCTCTGAAGTCATCTTCAGGACGCCTTGCAGAGTCGGCCCCAAAGTCGTGCCGCCCCAGTGTGAACCGGCTCTCAGTGTCACCTTAAGTCAGGCTTCATAAGTTATATCAATCTTAGTCCGAGCTGCATTTATTTTTTAATTTACAGAAGCCTCATATCTGCATAGGCAGATTTGTGGTAAAGGTGAACGATTCTTTTTAACAATTGCAACTTTACATTGGAAGATTGGCAGGCAGTGAGGTCCCTGCTCAGATGCAGGGGGGGGGGGGGGGGGGAATACGCCATTTAAATTATTTTGGTATGAATTTAGTAGCAACAAGCACTGTACAGCAATTCAATCTCAGAGGCAAGTAAGGACTTGTTTTACAGCTCACGTACATCTCAGAATAAGGAAAATGTTTGATTGTCCATTGGATCACCTAATAGGGACATGGGTCAGGCTCAGATATTTTGAGTACGTTGGGGGTTCTCATTATTGAACAATGTTCTCAGTGAGGGCAAGTGCGTCATCACCGCCTGACCCGATAATATAGAGATCACAGTACAGGGAGATACGGCTTTGGCTAGAAGGGGCATTTTGCTCACCGTGTGGCCTGTAGTTCTCTTCTCAGAATTGGTCTAAGAAAAAAAAGAAAAGAGGATGCCGTCAATTAAAAAAAAAAAAAAAAAAAGTAATTTTCTAGCAAGAAATGTAAACGTGTAGAACATTAAAGTTCCAGAAAAGGCCTGTCAAACTCCTCGTTGGTCAAGGGCCAAAATATTTATTGCTTATTAGGGTTGAGCGAACGGACTTTGGGTTTTTTTTTTTCAATTGACTGCAGGGTTCCCCTTAATATCCATACCAGACCTAAAGGGTCTGGTTATTGACTTTGCGGGGACCTCCGCATTTATTTTATTTTTTTTCCCGAACTCCGGACCCGAATAATTGAAAAAAGTTTGGGTCCGGGAAAAAAATAAATAAATGCGGAGGTCCCCGCAAATTCAATAACCAGACCCTTTAGGTCTGGTATGGATATTAAGGGGAACCCTGCAGTCAATTAAAGGAAAAAAAACATGCCCTCAACATGGGGAGGATGTTCATCGTATTCCCCACCCCCATTTAATTCCACACAAAAAAGGTTTTGTTCACATACATCCACCCCCTTGTCAATACAGCAGTGGGTAGGTGGTTAAAGTGGAGGTTCACCCAAAAAATATATTTTTAAACATTAGATTGAGGTCAATTACGGGAATCAGAAGTTTTGTTTAAAATCAATGCAGTACTTACCGATTTTAGAGACAGATCTTCTCAGTGGCTTCCGGGTATGGTCTGCAGGACTGGGCGTTCCTATTTGACAGCCTTCCGACCGTCGCATACAGCGCGTCACCGTTCCCGAAAGTAGCCGAACATCGGTGCCGTATAGAGCCGCACCGACGTTCGGCAACTCGTGACGCACTGTATGCCCAGTCCCGCAGCACATACCCGGAAGCGGCGGGAGAACATCTCTAAAAACGGTAAGTACTGCATTGTTAAAAAAAATTTAAGGATCACTTTTGCCATCACAAAAATGTTTATAAAGAGTTTACATTAAGTTTTATTATCATCATCAACATCAGGTCAGGCTCAGATATTTTGAGTACGTTGGGGGTTCTCATTATCGAACAATGTTCTCAGTGAGGGCAAGTGTGTCATCACCGCCTGACCTGATAATTAGAGCCCACAGTACAGGGAGAGGTCATTCATATCTGACTAGAAAGGGCATTTTGCTTACCGGATGGCCTGGAATGGTTCAAACTTCTCAGAATTACAGAGATCTATTAAAAACAAAAAAAAAAAAAAAAGGGACAATGTAAATTTCCTGCAAAACAAACCAAAACCACCACACACACAACAGATCTCTTTATAAGCTCGTTTTACTACATTTGCCCCCCCTCCCTTAAAAGTTTCAAAAAAATAAATAGTATTTGAAAGACTGCTGCACAGTGACAAAATATTGCAATGATCGTTATTTTATTCTATAGAGCAGTGATGGAGAACCTTGGCACCCCAGATGTTTTGGAACTACATCTCCCATGATGCTCAACTAGAGTACATGAGCATCATGGGTAATGTAGTTCAAAAAACATCTGGGGTGCCAAGGTTCTCCATCACTGCTCTATGGTCCAATTAAAATAAATAAAAAAGTTTTATATTACACACAGGTAGGTTATAGACCGATAGCCTGCGTCAGTGGGCAATTGTACAAAATCAGCAGGGTGTCAAATACTTCTCCTCCCTCCAATCTGTTTTGGGATAAACTCCTTCCATCAATCCACCATATAATATAATAACACGTTTAAAGTCAAGTTTGTATGAAAATCATGGCTCCTTCCTTAGAGACAGTAAAACAAAGACATGACAGCTCAGATCACAGCCAATTAGAGCACTGGTCGCTTGTGTGCGTTTTCTGTAGCGACCATTATAACAAGGAATTCCTGATTACACATCCACCCCTTGTCAATACAGCAGTGGGTAGGTGGTTGAGGATCACTTCCTATTCACTAGCAAACAACTCTTCATAAAAAGGAGATACATTTTTACAATTCTGATCAGGTCAAGCTCAGATATTTTGAGTACGTTGGGGGTTCTCATTATCGAACAATGTTCTCAGTGAGGGCAAGTGTGTCATCACCGCCTGACCCGATAATAGAGCTCACAGTACAGGGAGAGGTCATTCATATCCGACTAGAAAGGGCATTTTACTTACCGGATGGCCTGGAATGGTTCAAACTTCTCAGAATTACAGAGATCTATTAAAAACAAAAAAAAAAAAAAAAAAAAAGGGACAATGTAAATTTCCTGCAAAAAAAAAACAAAACCACCACACACACAACAGAGCTCTTATAAGCTAGTTTTACAACTTTTTTTTCCCTTATAAAGTTAAAAAAAAAAAAAAAAATTGTATTTGAAAGACTGCTGCACAATCACAGTGACAAAATATTGCAACGATTGTTATTTTATTCTCTAGGAGAGCGATGGCATACCTCGGCACCCCAGATGTTTTGGAACTACATTTCCCCATGATGCTCAACTACACTGCAGAGTGCATGAGCATCATGGGTAATGTAGTTCAAACACATCTGGGGTGCCGAGGTTTGGCATCAATGCTCTAGGGTCTACTATATATATATATATATATATATATATATATATATATATATATATATATAAATAAATAATTACACACGTAGGTTATAGACTAATAGCCTGTGTCAGTGAGCAGTTTTATCATCAACATCAGGTCAGGCTCAGATATTTTGAGTACGTTGGGGGTTCTCATTATTGAACAATGTTCTCAGTGAGGGCAAGTGTGTCATCATATATATTCATCCATGTTGATTTATTTAAATTTGGCTGTGGCCAGCCCTGAACTGTCCTGTGGGTCATTCTAGCTCCAGAGATGCAGTTTCATCTCTGGATGACAGGTGGCGCTAAAGGGGTCCAGGCGGAGCCGCTTCTTCCCAGCAGCCAATTAGGAGTTTTCCCTTGCGGAGCATGCTGGGGAGGGGGTATTTCTGTGGAGGAGGCCATTGCTCAGGGGTTCTTCACGGGTTCCAGGCGCGGCACCCACCTTTAGGGTGTGCGCACATCACGGGCCCCAGCGATATGGCCTACCAGGACGGGGCGCACGTGCTACACAGAGTTCCTGACTTTGGGCCCTCATGGCCCGGAGCAACTGATGCTGCAAAGGGGCCCCAGTGATTGACTGGGTTCCCCATCCCTCACCAAGAAGATCCCAATCGAGTTGTGCTGTTCGGTGGGGAGTCGGTCTGAGGTGAACCCGTAGGCAGGCGATTCAACAGGGCGAACCATTGGGGATCTGGGTGGCCGGACACTGACAGGTTGTATGCTGCAAACTGTCAGTCGGTGACTCAAGGACAAGATGTCCACCTGAGGGAGATTCAGGCTGATCATTAACGGGGAGGATGCGGTCAATTTAAAAAAAAAAAAAAAGTAATTTTTTAGCAAAAAATGTAAACGTGTAGAACAAAAAATTTTCAGAAAAGGCCTTTCAAACTCCTCTTGTTAGTCAATGGCCAAAACATTTATTGCTTATAAACAAGTTCATTGTACCCCCCCCCCCCATTTAATTCCACACGAAAAAAAATTGTTCACATTATACATCCACCCCCAATACAGCAGTGGGTAGGTGGTCAAGGATCACTTTTGCCATCACAGAAATCTACAAAGATTTTTACATTAAGTTTTATCATCAACATCAGGTCAGGCTCAGATATTTTGAGTACGTTGGGGGTTCTCATTATCAAACAATGTTCTCAGTGAGGGCAAGTGTGTCATCACCGCCTGACCCGATAATAGAGCCCACAGTACAGGGAGAGATCATTCATATCTGACTATAAGGGGGCATTTTGCTTACCGGATTGGCCTGGTTCAAACTTCTCAGAATTAGAGAGATCTATTAAAAACAAAAAAGGGACAATGTAAATTTCCTGCAAAAAAACAAAACCCACCACACACGCACGACAGATCTCTTATAAGCTCGTTTTACTACATTTTTTTCCCCATTAAAATATAAAAAATTAAAAATTGTATTTGAAAGACTGCTGCACAAATAGTGACAAAATACTGCAATGATTGTTATTTTATTCTCTAGGGCAGTGATGGCAAACCTTGGCACCCCAGATGTTTTGGAACTACATTTCCCCCCCATGTTTAACTACATTGCAGAGTGCATGAGCATCATGGGTAATGTAGTTCAAACACATCTGGGGTGCCAAGGTTCTACCTTACAGCTCTAGTGTCTAATTAAAAAAAAAAAAAAAGGAGAAGGTTTTACATTACACACAGGTAGGTTATAGACCGATAGCATGCGTCAGTGGTACAAAATCAGCAGGGTGTCAAATACTTCTCCTCCCTCCAATCTGTTTTGGGATAAACTCCTTCCATCAATCCACCATATAATATAATAACACGTTTAAAGTCAAGTTTGTATGAAAATCATGGCTCCCTCCAGAGAAAGTAAAACAGACATGACAGCTCAGATCACAGCCAAGGGCACTGGTCGCATGTGTGCGTTTTCTGTAGCGACCTGATTACACATCCACCCCTTGTCAATACAGCAGTGGGTAGGTGGTTGAGGATCACATCCTATTAAAGCGGGAGTTCAACCATTTCTTTTTTTTTTTTTCCCCCCTTAGCTTCCTGCTCGTTCGGTCTAGGGGAATCGGCTATTTGTATTAAAATATGATCCGTACTTACCCGTTTTCGAGATGCATCTTCTTCCGTCGCTTCCGGGTATGGGTCTTCGGGAGCGGGCGTTCCTTCTTGATTGACAGTCTTCCGAGAGGCTTCCGACGGTCGCATCCATCGCGTCACTCGTAGCCGAAAGAAGCCGAACGTCGGTGCGGCTCTATACTGTGCACCGACGTTCAGCTTCTTTCGGAAAATCGTGACGCGATGGATGCGACCGTCGGAAGCCTCTCGGAAGACTGTCAATCAAGAAGGAACGCCCATTCCCGCAGCCCATACCCGGAAGCGACGGAGAGGATGCATCTCGTAAACAGGTAAGTACAGCTCATATTTTAAAACAAATAGCCGATTCCCCTAGTAAAAACGAGCAGGAATCTAAGGCTAAAAAATGCCCTCTAAGGGTGAACCACCGCTTTAACTAGCAAAGAACTCTTCATAAAGGAGATACATTTTTACAATTCTTAACATCAGGTCAGGCTCAGATTTTTGAGTACGTTGGGGGTTCTCATTATTGAACAATGTTCTCAGTGAGGGCAAGTGTGTCATCACCGCCTGACCTGATAATAGAGCTCACAGTATTGGGAGAGGTCATTCATATCTGACTTGAAAAAGCATTTTGCTTACCGGATGGCCTGGAATGGTTTAAAAACTTCTCAGAATTACAGAGATCTATTAAAAACAAAAAAAAAAAAAAAAAAACGACAATGTAAATTTCCTGCAAAAAAAACAAACAAAACAAAACCACCACACACAAACAGATCTCTTATAAGCTAGTTTTACAACCTTATAAAGTTTCAAAAAAAAAAAAAAAAAAAAAAAAATTGTATAAAAGACTGCTGCACAAATACAGTGACAAAATATTGCAATGATCGTTATTTTATTCTCTAGGAGAGCGACTGCAAACCTTGGCACCCCAGATGTTTTGGAACTACATTTCCCCATGATGCTCAACTACACTGCAGAGTGCATGAGCATCATCACTTGACTTCTCGCCCCAATCTGTTTTGGGATAAACTCCTTCCATCAATCCACCATATAATGGTAAAAAAAACAAAAAAACAAAAAAACAAACACGTTTAAAGTCAAGTTTGTATGAAAATCATGGCTCCCTCCTTAGAGACAGTAAAACAAAGACATGACAGCTCAGATCCCAGCCAATTAGGGCACTGGTCGCATGTGTGTGTTTTCTGTAGTGACCATTCTAACAAGGAATTCCTGATTACACATCCACCCTTTGTCAATACAGCAGTGGGTAGGTGGTTGAGGATCACATCCTATTCACTAGCAAAGAACTCTTCATAAAAAGGAGATACATTTTTACAACTATGAACATCAGGTCAGGCTCAGATATTTTGAGTACGTTGGGGGTTCTCATTATCGAACAATGTTCTCAGTGAGGGCAAGTGTGTCATCACCGCCTGACCCGATAATAGAGCTCACAGTACAGGGAGAGGTCATTCACAGCTATAAGGGGGCATTTTTGCTTACCAGGTGGTCTGGAATGATTCAAACTTCTCAGAATTAGGAGGTCTAAAAAGAAACGGAATATAACAATTTTCTGCAAAAAAAAAAAAAAAAAAAAAAAATATATGTAAAGGATCAAGTTAAACAAAACAAAAAGTGCATTATTTTCTTTTTAGGAGCCTGTAAAGCAGGGATATGCAATTAGCGGACCTCCAGCTGTTGCAAAACTACAAGTCCCATCATGCCTCTGCCTCTGGGTATCATGCTTGTGGCTGTCAGAGTCTCGCTATGCCTCATGGGAATTGTAGTTCTGCAACAGCTGGAGGTCCGCTAATTGCATATCCCTGCTGTAAAGCATGGCGCCAGCATTTAGCAGATAGCTGGTGCCATGAAGGTCTCCTACGGCTGCAGCATTGGGAACATGTACCACCTTAAAAAAAAAATTTAAGAGGCAAACTTCTTTAATAAGGACATAGGTCAGGCTCAGATATTTTGAGTACGTTGGGGGTTCTCATTATCGAACAATGTTCTCAGTGAGGGCAAGTGTGTCATCACCGCCTGACCCGATAATAGAGCTCACAGTACAGGGAGAGATCACTCAGCTTTGACTTAGGGGGCATTTTGCTTACCAGTTGGCCTAGAAGGGTCCAAACTTCTCAGAATTACAGGTGGTCTAAAAAGAAAGGGAACAATATAAAATTTCCTGCAAAAGTGTTATGACAGTTCAATTATCACTTAAAGCGGGGGTTCACCCTATTCCTATGGAGAGGGAGCATGATTGACGGCCGGCTATAGCACGCCACGCTTCTCCGGAAATACCCGAAATAGGACTTGGCGCTTCACGGCGCCTGCGCATAGTCTGTGCGCAGGCGCCGTATAGCGCCGAGACCTGTTCCGGCTGTCTTCGGGGAGCGTGACGTGCCAGAGCCGGCCGTCAATCACCTTCCCTCTCCATAGGAACGCCCATTCCCCGCGGGGAGTCGGAATCTTGTCTCTACGATTACACTGAGTACGGGACTAAAAAAATAAAGACAGGCATACTGTAGCTCGCGCTACTATGCCTCATTTTATGCTAAAAAGATGTTAATAAGGGTGAACCACCGCTTTAAGCACCAGAAGATTTACCTCCCTTCCTGACCAGGCAATTTTTGGTGATATGGCACTGCGTTACTTTGACATTTGCGTGGTCATGCAATGCTGTACCCAAATAAAATGTTTTTACTTCATCTCCCCCCCCCCCTCCAGAAAATAGCGCTTTTTGGTAGTTTTTGATCACCCCTGCTTTTTTGCGCATTTTTGTTTTATATTTACATATCGCCATTTAAAAAAAAAAAAAAAAAACACACCCATCAATTTAGGCCAATATGTATTCTGCTACATATTTTTGCTAAAACAAATCCCAATAAGGGTATAATGAGTGGTTTATGCAAAAGTTATAGCGTCTACAAAACTATGGGATATACAGAGAACAAATTTTTATATATATATATATATATATATATATATATATATATATATATATATATATATATATATATATATACACACACACATATACACACACACACACACACACACACACACAATGATCAGCAACTTCTAGTGGGAATGCAATAATGCAGACAAATTTACACTTTTTAGGGCCCAATGACACCAATACAATGACCAAAATATGTACTGTCACTGTTCTAATGACACTGGGTGGGAAGGGGATTACATCAGGGGCAAGTAAAGCATTAAATCTGTGCCTAGCCAGTGTTTTACTGGAGGGGGGGGGGGGGTGCTTAGTGGAAGGCATAGATCCATGTCCCTGCTTTGGAACAGGATCCAGGTCTTTCCTTACTGACAGAACCCCGTTTTGAACGATCAGCGGGTGCCAGCAGACATCTAAATTAGGTACATCAGGTCAAGCTCAGATATTTTGAGTACGTTGGGGGTTCTCATTATTGAACAATGTTCTCAGTGAGGGCAAGTGTGTCATCACTGCTTGACCTGGAAATAAGGCTCACAGTAGATCACCAAGGCCCCTTTCACATGGGATGATGTCATTCTGATCAGCAGGGGGTCCACTCACAGATTTCCCCCTGCCCCCCATCAGAGATATGGGGGGGGGGGGAAGAGATTCGACAGGTCTACTCAGTTAACGAACAGCAGATATGGACAGACCCCAATCTATGGGCGGACAGGAGATTTACTCTCCACTGTCCATTTACACCTGGCTGTCCTCAGATTCACCCAACCACAAGGGGATGGCTCCCCTTCCATTTTTTTATTAGGGGACTAGATTGGAGGTAGAAGGGTGTAAAACACAAAAGTGAACTTAAACCCAATAGTCCATAGGGGTGAATGGACCATCTGATCAGATCCGCCTGAAAAAGAGGGTGGACTTGATCAGACCCTTCATGTGAAAGGGGCCTTAAAGTTTTGGCTAGAAGGGACATTTTGCTTACCAGATGGCCTGGAGTTGTTCAACCTTCTCAGAATTACAGAGATCTAAAAAGAAAGGGAAGAACAATGTAAATTTTGTCATGATCGTTTATAAAGAAATTAGCTAGTTTTACTACATTTTCCCCTCAATAGGGACACGGGTCAGGCTCAGATATTTTGAGTACGTTGGGGGTTCTCATTATTGAACAATGTTCTCAGTGAGGGCAAGTGTGTCATCACCGCCTGACCTGGTAATGGTAAACTCTGGACATACGGAGCCGTCACTTAGAAATCTGGAGCTGAAAGGAGCATTTTACTCACCAGGTGGACTGAAGTGTCATCTTAGAATTACAGAGATCTAAAAAGATAAAGGAAACAAAGTGCATGTTAGTAAGTGTTTGTATTGGTTTGTGAACTCGAAATATTTTTTTTAGGCACATCCCAAAGCTTCCTCTCCCCCTCTAGATCATGACCAAGTACTGCTTCCTCTACCATGATCTTGTCAAACAAAACAAGGCGACGACATCACCACATATTTGAGGGTCAGCTGCAGAGAGCTCAGTTCCTATTGATATAGTCATGGCACCAGAACTATGTCTCCCAAGAGTCATTTCCCTATATATACTATGTGGGTAGGATCTTGGGAGTCCAGGCAATGTTTTACTGGAAGAGAAATCAATGTACGAATGTGGAGATGAACAGATAGGGGTGGGATTGTGTCTAAAGTAACAAGCTGTAAAATTCTCTGGATGCATCAGATAGGAGCGAAAGACTGTTCTTCACAGTATAATCAGCTGAACTATGTTTTCATCATATACATTCAGAGTAATAAATTACTAAAATTCTCACCATATTAAAAAGCCCCCCTGAGATGGTATTGGAAACTGGTTGCGGTTGGAATACAAACAATTTGGTTCAATTTAAAGGGTTCCATCCAAAAATGAACTTCCGCTTTAAGTGACGTTACACCCCAACATGCCACGTTTGGCATGTCATTTTTTGGGGGGCAGTGGGGTGATATTCACCTCTCCCCCCTCCCTCCAATATTCTGGTACAAGTCACAGGTCCCCAGAAAATTGCCCGGCTAATTCACAGCGCGTGCCCAACTGTGAAGCCGCAGCCGGGTGCCCACAGTAAGAATTTCAGAGACATAGAATTTGACATTTTTATCATTGTTTTCACACAAATGGAACTTTAAGGCCCCCTTCGCACTGCTGCGACTTCAAAGTTGCACGTTTTTACCACGTTTTATAGTGGGCTGTGTCTACTCTGCATATGCAGAGCAGACAGGGACATGCAATCCATCCGCTGTGCTCATTGTGGCCCACGATCGGTTACCAAGACGCTTAAGTGGCCCTTACTCTTCAAAAGGTTGGGCACTCCTGCTTTAGCACATCTGTGCACGTTACAGACCATCAAAGGTGGCACCAGTAAAGGGGGGTGGGGGGGGCCCGTAATTTCTCTTTAAGGGAAAAGACTAGTTAATCTGGCGATCTTCTAATCAAATCAGTTGCCAATGCCATAATTGCATAATCACATCTATAGGCAGGTTGTACAGAAGTCAATCCATGGACGGTACTCCAGTACAACCAACCTGTTGGGATTTTTTTGCATGCGATTACTGCCAGCAGCTATAGCATTTGCAATGATCAATGTGTTCTACTGGCCAGGAAAGCTTTGTGAGAGACACCAACTGTTTATTTTCAAGCAATTTTCTTCCCTTCCACCTGTGGGAATTTTTATCATGTATGGCTTGCTGTAAAGTAAGTGGATTACAAACCTTCATGTTCCCGGGATGGTAGAGGTCGTGTAGGCCAGGACAGGTTTGATCTAGAAGGAAAAAAGGAAACATGAAGACAAGATATACAAACTTAGAGAAGTGTTCAATTTTCTACACTGTATCAGAGTAGAAGATTTCCCTCAGTCTTTTTTCAGAGAGATTCCCATTGATTATTTCAAGTCATCATGTACAGCCCATGTTCCCATATGATGCAGAAAGAGTCGCAGGCTTACCCAAGAGCCCTGAAGCATGACGGACTGGACTGCCGGGTCTAAAACACCAACACTGGTTAGACGTGCCAACTTAAGGGGGTTCTTTATTGCTCCGGTTTGCGATGCATCGGCACACTGTGGTACGCTCATCTGGAAGTCAAGAGAAGCAAATGAAGAGTCAGAGCAGAATACACATCCATGTATAGTTCAGACTGAATGAGACTACAAGAAGAGCTATATGCAAAACCTTTCGTTTTGGATCAGAGGGATTGGAACCCGTCAGGATATCCTGTATCCCCCCCCCCCTGTAAGGAGATTCACACTGTGTCCCATTTACCATTATCATTGAGGCCTCATGCACACTGGGACATTTTATGTTTTTACAGCAGCTGTTTTTGGCTGTAGATGTTTTTCTAGTCATTAAACTCCCCATCAAACCAAACACAGGGATAGAGAAGTAGGGGCCCACCGATTTTTTTTTCAGTCCCGATACAGATTTTCAGCTGCATTTCAGGCTGATAGCAGGTGGGCGATATATTCTGTACATCACTGTCGTCCAGATGCAGTGCATCACCCGTCACCCATATGCAACTTGCCATCTTCCAAGCGGCGCCAGAACGGGTAAACTTCCACGCGTGGGCGGCGAGAGATGACCATCTCTCTGCTCGCCCACGGCTGCAGCTCAGTCAGGAGCAGCCTTCGTGGCCCTGCTGTAGGGGTGGAACTGTGGCAATACAAGGCGGGCAGTGAGAGGATGTCGTCCCTCCGCACCGCTGACAAATTGGCAGAGACTGCAGCAAGCGCCTTGTGGTGACAGTGGGAGGAAGTCTGGACGATAATTGGAAAAATTAGCATATCGCCCCCCCCGGATAAAGTCAGTCAACCCCTAGAGCAGGGATATGCACCAGGGACCTCCAGATGTTGCAAAACTACAATTCCCATCATGCCTCTGCCTTTGGGTGTCATGCTTGTGGCTGTCAGTCTTGCTATGCCTCATGGGACTTGTAGTTCTGCAACAGCTGGAGGTCCGCTAATTGCACATCCCTGCCCTAGACAATACCATACGGCATAATGATGCCCCCAGTGTTTTCTTAGCTCCCCTGAACATTTCTGAATGAAGAAATGCTGCAAAGAGAAGAAAAAAAAAAACAAAAAAAAAAAAAACAAAGCCATACGTTGTACATGCATTTGGGTGTTGAAGGGTTCCGTTGGCCAGAATAAATGATTATTCCAGCCATTGCAACGAATGCACGCTCAAGTGCCAAACATGCCTAGGGTTCAACTCCTTCCCACTGCCTCCAGGACCTTTTTAATGGCTTGGAGGTGGAGGCATTCCAAGCATGTGACTGCTGCGATTCCCCGTCACGTGATCTATATCTCCCGATCCCAAGTATGAATCGGGAGCTTTCACCTGTGCTCACAATACAGTAATCGGTTTACATACACAGATATGCTGCCACTCGGCGTTAAAGCTCATTCGTTGAAAGGTGGCATTATATGCGTGCGGCCCGTGAGAAGTGGTTGAGCACGTTTATGAGAGTCAAGCTTTTTTGTTGTTTTAAAACGCCTCTTGAATACACGGATGCTTTATTTTCAGCCTGTAAACACTCATATAATCCACATGTAAAGGTCTATGTGCGCATAGGCAGTGGTGTGCGATTAAAAAAAAAAGTCAACACGCCAGTGCCATTTTTTTCTTTTTTCCCCCCCATTAGCCCCGGGGGTGCATGACCCTTAAGCCCCGTAAACATGATCCGAAAATCGTCAGGAAAATGCCGCTTTCGAAACGATCGTACGATAATCGGATCGTTGGTACAGAGCTACCGAGAGCCGATCAGGACAGTTCATCCGATTTTATTCCATCGGACATGCACGGAAATTTTTCGTATGATGCCCGATTTTCGTTCAATCAGTACAGCAGTCGTTCAAAAATGCAATACCTATGTATTACAACACATGACATCCGATTTTTTATTCTGCCGTACGAGAATTTGTGACTTTAGTAAACTCCGATTCGACGTGAGATTAGCATACAAAAAAAAAAAAAAAAAAAAAAAAAGCGGATGATCATTCATCCGATAATCGGATCGTGTGTACCGGGCATTACCAAGTATAAATCAATGCAGACAGGCGAGCCGACAATTGTTCTGCGAAGAGACAACATGAGTGCTCCTCTGAAGTGCAAATTCCTACTGCAAAGCAGTAAAATCATATTGAACCTACCTCCATGCTGAACCTCAGGGAAATCCAAGTGATGATCTGTAATAAAAAAAAAAGTCACATGCAAATGTCAGCAATCTTAGAGAATGATTGGCTTCAGTTTACAAGAGAAAAAAAAAAAAAAAAAAAAAAGTACCCGCTCAGAGACGTTGGTAATCATCATTCTCATCAGATGTCCCTACCAACATAGCTTTCATCATCTCAGGCACAAGTGTGATCAGCAGCACAGGGAAGACAGATTCAGCCCCGGGTTCAACAGCAGTGCTGTTTAAAGAGCAATTTCAAAGCCGCAGAACAGCGCGATTTGCTGCTCAACCACCTCCTCTCGTCCTGGGAGGTCAGAAGACAGGGCTATGCAATTAGCGTACCTCCAGCTGTTGCCCAACTACCAGTCCCATCATGCCTCTGGGTGTCATGCTTGATGCTGTCAGTCTCGCTATGCCTCATGGGACTTGTAGTTTGGCAACAGTTGAGATCCCTCCAATTGCATTGTCCCAGCGTCACTGCTCGTGCACGCCCTCCTGGGACATGGCTTTCAGTGCAGCTCTTTACCCATGTGATCAGCTGTATCCAATCACATGCAAGCACAGGAGTGCCGTTTAGAGCCGGTTCACACACAGGCGGCACGACTTTGGGGGCGACTCGGCAAGGCGATCCTCAAGACAACTTACAAAAAGACTTCTGTATTGAAGTCAATGCAAGTCGCCCCCAAAGTCGTACAAGAACCTTTTTCTAAGCCAGAGTGACTTGCGTTGCTTCTATTAGAACGGTTCCATTGAATAGAGCGGAACGCGACTTGTCAGGCGGCTGAGTGTGAACCGCATCTTATCTCCTCGCAATAAGGAATGGAGATGGGAATGGAGACCCCCACAGACACGGGAAGGGGGGGGGGGAATGGAGACCCCCACAGACACGGGAAGGGGGGGGGGGGAATGGAGACCCCCACAGACACGGGAAGGGGATGGAGACCCCCACAGACACGGGAAGGGGGGGGGGGAATGGAGACCCCCACAGACACGGGAAGGGGATGGAGACCCCCACAGACACGGGAAGGGGGGGGGAATGGAGACCCCCACAGACACGGGAAGGGGGGGGGAATGGAGACCCCCACAGACACGGGAAGGGGGGGGGGAATGGAGACCCCCACAGACACGGGAAGGGGGGGGGGAATGGAGACCCCCACAGACACGGGAAGGGGGGGGGGGAATGGAGACCCCCACAGACACGGGAAGGGGGGGGGGGAATGGAGACCCCCACAGACACGGGAAGGGGGGGGGGAATGGAGACCCCCACAGACACGGGAAGGGGGGGGGGAATGGAGACCCCCACAGACACGGGAAGGGGGGGGGGAATGGAGACCCCCACAGACACGGGAAGGGGGGGGGGGAATGGAGACCCCCACAGACACGGGAAGGGGGGGGGGAATGGAGACCCCCACAGACACGGGAAGGGGGGGGGGAATGGAGACCCCCACAGACACGGGAAGGGGGGGGGGGAAATGGAGACCACCACAGACACTTCCCTGCCTACTTGGTTTCTATTGAACGTTCACTGCATGTGCAGCTCAGCATGCATTCCCAGCACAAATTTACAATTTAGTTGAGATTATTATTCTTCTCAGTTTCCAACACCAACAATTTGATTCAATTTAAAGCGGAAGTAAACCCATCGATCTAACAGTTTCAAAAAGCAGTTACATTTGCGGCATGCCGGGATTGCCAACTGTCACATTGGTTGTGCTCTCAACCAAACTGTCAAACCATCCAATGGCTGGTGCCATAACTGATCACATGTGCAGCATCATGGCAGTTGAAGATTAAACATAGGCCAAGATGGCAGCTTCCTTGCCTGAAAATGATAGGTGGGTTTACTTACACTTTAAAGCAGGGTTCCACTCAAAAATTAACTTCCGCCTTAAGCGACAGCGACACCCCACATAATTTTTGGCAGGGGTGGGGTGATGTTCACCTCTCCCCCCCCCCTTTAATCTTCTGGGACACGTCACAGGTACCAGAGAACTTCCTGGCCATTCAGAGTGCGTGCCCGGCTGTGAAGCCACAGCCGGGCACCCACAGTAATGCCAGCACTGTAGGAATTTTTATCATTGTTTTCACAGTTTTCTTTAGGGCCCCTTTCACACTGCTGCGACTTCAAAGTCGCACGCTTTTACCACCACAATTTCAGGAAATGCCTGTGTAACTGCCATCAAAATCAGACCAAAGTAATGCAGGGACTATTTGAAGTCGAAACGACTTTAAGTCGTACTAATATAAATGGTTGTCATTGGAAACAACTTGTCATGCTACTTTGTAATCCCAAATCGTGGGACAAGTTGTACAAAAAAGGTGTGAAAGGGGCCCAAGTGGTATTTAATCACTGCTGGATTTTTTATTTTATTTTTCCTAAACGAATAGACAAAAAATAAATAAAAAAAAGTATAGTGGGCTGTGTTCCGCTCTGCATATGCAGAGCAGACGGACATGCAATCCATCCGCTCTGCTCATTGTGGCCCACGATCGGTTTCCAAGTCGCTTAAGTGGCCCTTACTCTTCAAAAGGTTGGGCACTCCTGCTTTAGCACATCTGTGCATGTTACGGACCATCAAAGGTGGCACCAGTAAAGGGGGGTGGGGGGGCCCAAAATCTCTTTAAGCAGAGGTTTACCTTAAAAAACATCTATATACCATTACATCCAGCATACTTCCGCCATCTACAGTATGTCGTTTTTTTTCTTGCCGTACAGTTTTATCGTTGTTTTCCCCCCGGCTTCCGGCTCCCGCGGGAGTGGGCGTTCCTATTGAGAGGTTAGATTGACGTCTGGTGAAAAACTTCCCTTGGCGCATAAGGCGCGTCACCAGTTTTCCGTAAATAGCTGACCTGCGAGTCGGCTCTGTATGGTGCGTGCGCAGTCAGCTCTACACGGCGGGCGCAGGCGCCATAGAGCCGACTCGCAGGTCGGCTATTTACGGAAAACTGGTGACGCGCCCTAAGCGCCAAGTGAAGTTTTTCACCAGACGTCAATCATCTAACCTCTCAATAGGAACGCCCACTACCACGGGAGCCAGGACCCAGAAGCCGGGGGGGGAAAAAAAAAAAAAAAAACGATAAAACGTTGAGTACGAAAAAAACAAACAAACCCCAGCATACTGTAGATGGCGGAAGTATGCTGGATGTAATGGTCTATAATTGTTTTAGGGTGAACCTCCGCTTTAAGGGAAAACGCTAGTTAATCTGGCGATCTTCTAATCAAATCAGTTGCCAATGCCATAATTGCATAACCACATACAACACGTCTATAGGCAGGTTGTACAGAAGTCAATCCATGGACGGTACTCCAGTACAACCAACCTGTTGGGATTACTGCCAGCAGCTATAGCATTTGCAATGATCAATGTGTTCTACCGGCCAGGAAAGCTTTGTGAGAGGCACCAACTGTTTATTTTCAACCAATTTTCTTCCCTTCCACCTGTGGGAATTTTTATCATGTATGGCTTGCTGTAAAGTAAGTGGATTACAAACCTTCATGTTCCCGGGATGGTAGAGGTCGTGTAGGTCAGGACAGGTTTGATCTAGAAGGAAAAAAGGAAACATGAAGACAAGATATACAAACTTAGAGAAGTGTTCAATTTTCTACACTGTATCAGGAGTAGAAGATTTCCCTCAGTCTTTTTTCAGAGAGATTCCCATTGATTATTTCAAGTCATCATGTACAGCCCATGTTCCCATATGATGCAGAAAGAGTCGCAGGCTTACCCAAGAGCCCTGAAGCATGACGGACTGGACTCCCGGGTCTAAAACACCAACACTGGTTAGACGTTCCAACTTTAGGGGGGTCTTCATTGCTCTGGTTTGCGATGCATCGGCACACATTGGTGGTACGCTCATCTGGAAGTCAAGAGAAGCAAATGAAGAGTCAGAGCAGAATACACATCCATGTATAGTTCAGACTGAACAAGACTACAAGAAGAGCTATATGCAAAACCTTTTTCGTTTTGGATCAGAGGGATTGGAACCCGTCAGGTTATCCTGTATCCCCCCCTTTAAGGAGATTCACACTACGTGTCCCATTTACCATCATCATTGAGGCCTCTGGCACACTGGGACATTTTATGTTTTTACAGCAGCCGTTTTTCAGGCCGATAGCAGGTGGGCGATATATTCTGTACATCACTGTCCAGATGCAGTGCGTCACCCGCCACCCATATGCAACTTGCCATCTTCCAAGCGGCGCCAGAACGGGAAAACTTCCACGTGTGGGCGGCGAGAGATGACCATCTCTCTGCTCGCCCACGACTGCAGCTCAGTCAGGAGCAGCCTTCGCGGCCCTGCTGTAGGGGTGGAACTGTGGCGATACAAGGCAGGCAATGAGAGGATGTCATCCCTCCGCACCGCTGACAAATTGGCAGAGACTGCAGCAAGCGCCTTGTGGCGACAGTCGGAAGAAGTCTGACCGATAATTAGAAAAATTTGTATATCTCGCCCCCCCCCCCCCCCCCCCCGATAAAGTAAGTCAACCCCTAGACAAATCCATACGGCATAATGATGCCCCCAGTGTTTTCTTAGCTCCCCTGAACATTTCTGAATGAAGAAATGCTGCAAAGAGAAGAAAATAAATAAAAAAAAACACATACGTTGTACATGCATTTGGGTGTTGAAGGGTTCCGTTGGCCAGAATAAATGATTATTCCAGCCATTGCAATGAATGCACGCTCAAGTGCTAAACATGCCTAGTGTTTAACCCCTTCCCACTGCCTCCAGGACCTTTAATGGCTTGGAGTGGGGCATTCCAATCATGTGACAGGTATCTGCACCCACTTCTGGCCCAGCATTCACGGGCAAAAGACGGGTATTGCATCACATCCCGTCACCCCCCCGTTGTGTGCTGGGAACACTCGGCTCCCAGCACACAGCGGGAGCCAATCGGCGGGCGCAGCGCAACTCGCGCCGTAGGGAACCAGGCAGTGAAGCCGGAGCGCTTCACTTCCTGGTTCCCTCAGTGTATGGGGGGGGGGGGGGGGGGCAGCAGAGTGACGAGCGATCGCTCGTCCTCTGCTGTGGACGGCGCTGGACTCCAGGACAGGTAAGTGTCCTAATATTAAAAGTCAGCAGCTGCAGTATTTGTAGCTGCTGGCTTTTAATATTTCTTTTTGGCCGCACATCCGCTTTAAGCCCCGTACACATGATCCGAAAATCGTAGGAAAAACGCCGCTTTTGAAACGATCGTACAATAATCGGATCGTTGGTACAGAGCTACCGAGAGCCGACCAGGACAGTTCATCCGATTTTATCCTATCGGACATGCACGGAATTTTTGCCCGATCGTACGATTTTCGTTTAATCAGTACAGCCGTCGTTCAAAAATGCAATACCTATGCATTACAACACATAACATCACTTCCGATTTTTTATTCTGCCGTACGAGAATTTGTGACTTTAGTAAACTCAGATTCGACGTGAGATTAGCATACAAAAAAAAAATAAAAAATACGGACGATCATTCGTCCGATAATCGGATCGTGTGTACCGGGCATTACCAAGCATAAATCAGCGCAGACAGGCGAGCCGACAATTATTCAGCGAAGAGACAACATGAGTGCGCCTCTGAAGTGCAAATTCCTACCGCAAAGCAGTAAAATCATATGGAACCTACCTCCATGCTGAACCTCAGGGAAATCCAAGTGATGATCTGTAATAAAAAGTCACATGCAAATGTCAGCAATCTTGGAGAATGATCGGTTTCAGTTTACAAGAGAAAAAAAATAAAAAATGTACCCGCTCAGAGACGTTGGTAATCATCATTCTCATCAGATGTCCCTACCAACATAGCTTTCATCATCTCAGGCACAAGTGTGATCAGCAGCACAGGGAAGACAGATTCAGCCCCGGTTCAACAGCAGTACCGCTTTGAAGAGCGATTTCAAAGCCGCAGAACAGCGCGATTTGCACTGCCGATTTCATTGCGGTTTGCAGCTCAACCACGTCCTGGGAGGTCATAAGACAGGGATATGCAATTAGCGGACCTCCAGCTGTTGCCCAACTACAAGTCCCATCATGCCTCTGGGTGTCATGCTTGATGCCGTCAGTCTTGCTATGCCTCATGGGACTTGTAGTTTGGCAACAGCTGGAGATCCGCTAATTGCATTGTCCCAGTGTCGCTGCTCGTACACGCCCTCCTGGGACATGGCTTTCAGTCAAGAGGCGATGGTGCAGCTCTTTACCCATGTGATCAGCTGTATCCAATCACATGCAAGCACAGAAGTGCTGTTTAGAGCCGGTGACTTGTCAGTATGGTTCCCCTATCCAGGTGGTTCCTATAAGGACTGCGCAGGCGCAATCCTTGCCGACGGAAATCTCTGAACCTCGGCCGGCATCCAGGCTCATTCCTGAACATCCCTATGGATTGGAGGATATTAAAAAAAAGAGCCAGGAGGCCGAGCGAGGCCACTTTCCTCAAATTCACATCGCCCTGGATGCCGGTCGAGGTTCGGAGATTTCCGTCGGCAAGGATTGCGCCTGCGCAGTCCTTACAGGAACCATCTGGATAGCCTGAACCATATTGGCAGATCACTGGTTCACACACAGCAACGACTTTGGGGGCGACTCGGCAAGGCGATCCTCAAGACGTCTTGAGGCAACTTGCAAAATGACTTCTGTATTGAAGTCAATGCAAGTCGCCCCCAAAGTCGTACAAGAACCTTTTTCTAAGTCGGAGCGACTTGCGTCGCTCCTATTAGAACGGTTCCATTGAATAGAGCGGAACAAGACTTGTCAGGCGGCTAAGTCGCCCCTGTGTGAACCGGCTCTTATCGTCTCTTCTCACAGTAACATAGTGAGCGGAGAGCCGATCAGCGGCATTCCCTCACAAGGGGGGGATCTGTACAGGAAGTCAGGGCATTGATCATCAGTAAAAAAAAAAAAAAAAAAATGGAGACCCCCCCCACAGACACGGGAGAGGGGGGGGAATGGAGACCCCCACAGACACGGGAGAGGGGGGAACGTAGACCCCCCACAGACACGGGAGAGGGGGGGGGGGGTAATTGGAGACCCCCACAGACACTTCCCTGCCTACTTGGTTTCTATTGAACGTTCACTGCATGTGCAGCTCAGCATTCCCAGCACATTGGCTGTATCAGAATGACTGACTCAAGCATGGATGACCGCTACCCCTCCCCCACCAATCAAGAGGCTTAAAAACCAGCACCATGGAAGAAGTCAACCAGCAAGGGGTGTAACCACCACATCACTGGAAGATTGGGGGGGGTGTAAATTCCAGAGTTTAGGTCAGCTTTAAACACTTTAATAGCCCATACACACAATCCAAAAATCGGATGAAAAAAAAAAAAATACAGCTTCCGAAGCGATTGTATGATAATCAGATTAGTACAGAGCTTTCGAGAGCCGATTGATCGCACATGCATGAAAAATTTCTCGTACGATCTTCGTTTAATCAGTACAGTTGTCAGCTAAAAAACTACAATACATCAATTTTCAAAACCTCTCCATTTTCAATATGCAATAAGCATGCAAAAAAAAAAAAAAAATTAGAGTAACAAAAATAAAATAAACCCCGAGGTCTTGTCGATCTGGTTCCCCTATCGAGACGGTTCCCTACCTGACTGCGCGGATGAAGCCCATGGAAATCGCCGAACCTCGGGCGGCATCCAGGCTCGTCCCTTAAAGTGGAGGTTCACCCCAAAAATGAAATTGTTAACATTAGATTGAGGCTCATTTTGTCAATGGGAATCGGGTGTTTTTTTTTTTAATCTAAGCAGTACTTACCGTTTTAGAGAGCGATCTTCTCCGCCGCTTCCGGGTATGGTCTTCGGGACTGGGCGTTCCTATTTGATTGACAGGCTTCCGACGGTCGCATCCATCGCGTCACGATTTTTCAAAAGTAGCCGAACGTCGGTGCGCAGGCGACGTATAGAGCAGCACCGACGTTCGGCTTCTTTCGGCTACTCGTGACGCGATGTATGCGACCGTCGGAAGACTGTCAATCAAATAGGAACGCCCAGTCCCGCAGCCCATACCCGGAAGCGGCGGAGAAGATCGCTCTCTAAAACGGTAAGTACTGCTTCGTTTTTAAAAAAAAAACAAAAAAAAACACCCGATTCCCCTTCACAAAATGAGCCTCAATCTAATGTTAAAAATTGTTTTATGGGTGAACTCCCGCTTTAACATCCACGTGGATTGGAGGATGTAAAACTAAATAAAAAAAAGGAGCCAGGAGGCCGAGCGAGCGCAGCGAGGTAACCCCCTTGGGAGAGCGCTTCCCAGAGGGGGTTATCTGATCCAGGGGAGGAGCCGAGAGCCACCGGGGGACCCCAGAAAACTTACCTCAAATTCCACGTCTCCCTGGAGGTTCAGCGATTTCGCTCGGCAAGGATTGCGCCTGTGCAGTCAAGACAGGAACCATATCGATAGGAGGAACCATATCGTCAGATCACCGGGCGATCGATCCGATTTCCAGATGGTGTGTACAGGCCATTAGATTGTATAATAAAACAGACTTCTGACTGCACCACATTAAAGTAGATGAGAAGACGCTGCACTACAGGGAGATACACATCCTATTGTATGCAAACATTTAAAGTGCATGTTCACCCCGCCTCATGCCCTTTTATTTCTCAGTGCCCATCATCACATCTCTATGAACTCCCAGGAGAGAAATGATCTGTTCTTGGGGTTGCATTGCTGCTGCTGCTGCTGTATGCACCATCCCCTCCCCCTCCCTGCATGAAATATCTGCACACATCTGTTACATTGTTTCAGACAACAAAGTATATTGTGCCCAGTGATCAGCTTACCTCCATCAGAGAGAGAGCTCTGCACTGCGACCCATGCTGGCTGTGCAACCGTCCAAAATGGCTGCTGAGCAGCAGAGAGCACATGTTTATTACTCATTACCCAGCATGCACCAGTCCCACCCCTCCCCCACATTCCAGACCATGCTGAGTGGCAATTATTACAATGAGGGGAGGAGGGGAAGATATTACCACCCCTCTCTGATTACGTCAGCTGCTTATATATTCCCTCGCTGCTGCCATTGCATGGATCTTATTTCCCAACAGAAGTCTGACAACGATGTGCAATTCTGTGTGCAAAATGTAACCGCAAAATTCCTTTTCTGACATTTGTTGTTTAACCCCCTCCATACCGGGAGGCACTTATACACCTTCCCGCCCAGACCAATTTTCAGCTTTCAGCGCTGTCGCACTTTGAATGACAATTGCGCGGTCGTGCTACACTGTACCCAAACTAAATTTTTATCATTTTGTACTCACAAATAGAGCTTTATTTTGGTGGTATTTGATCACCTCTGCGGGTTTTAGTTTCTGTAAATAAAAATAAAAAAATGACTGAAAATTATGAAAAAAAAAGTTTTTTTCTTTGTTTCTGTTATAAAACATTGTAAATAAGTAAGTTTTCTCCTTTACTGATGGGCACTGATGGTACTGCACTGACGGGCACTGATGAGGTGGCATTGATGGGCACTGATGATGGGCACTAATATGCGGCACGGATAGGCGGCATGGATGGGCACAGATAGGCGACACGGATAGGTGACACAGATGGGCACGGAAGGGCATGGATAGGCGGCATGGATGGGCACGTATAGGCGGCATGGATGGGCACAGATAGGCGACACGGATGGGCATGGATAGGTGACACGGGTGGGCACGGATAGGCGGCATGGATGGGCACTTATAGGCGGCATGGATGGGCACTTATAGGCGGCATGGATGGGCACGGATAGGTGACACGGATGGGCACGGATAGGCGGCATGGATGGGCACTGATAGGCGGCTTGGATGGGCACTGATAGGCGGCATGGATGGGCACTGATAGGTGGCATGGATGGGCACTTATATGTGGCACTAATGTATGTTGTACTAATGGATGCCAATCAGTGCCAAACAATGCCTGCCAATCAGTGATGCCCATTGTGGGCACTGATTGGCAACCATTGCGGGCACTGCTTGGCATCCATTATTTCTGTCATTGTCATCCCTGGTGGTCTAGGGTGGCATACCTGTGTTTTGCATTGTCATCCCTGATGGTCTAGTGGCATCCCTGGTGGTCCAGTGTGGGCATCCTCGGGGAGGCTGTGCTGATAATCGATCAGCACAAACCCCCCCCTGTCAGAGGAGCAGCCGGCTTTTCCTGTTTACATCGTGATCAGCCGTGATTGGACACGGCTGATCACGTGGTAAAGAGTCTCCGTCGGAGGCTCTTTACCTAGATCGGTGTTGCGGGGTGTCAGACTGACACCCTGCAACAACGATCGCCGCGATGTGCGCCCCCGGGGTTGCGCAGCGGCTTAATATCCTGAGGAAGTTATATGATGTCCAGTCAGGATATTGAAACCACTTTGCCGACGTCAATCTGCAAGTGGTTAAAAGTCAAAATCTTATATTTTTTAATTTTTTGGTTTGCTAGAAAATCACTTTAAACCCCCAAACATTATATATACAGTATCTTCTTTTATCAGAGACCCTGGAGAATAAAATGAAGGTCTTTTTTTGGGGAAAAAATAAACTTTCTATTAAAGCGGTAGTAAACCCGCGGGAGATTTTTTTATTTTTATTTTTGCATACCTGTAAAGCAAAAAGCATAATGAGCTAGTATGCGCTGCATACTAGCTCATTATGAAATACTTACCTTGGAACGAGGCGTGGGGAACTTACCTGGTCCACGTCGAGGGAGATGTCATCTTGCCTCGGCGTGTCTTCCGGGTATTGCCGCTCCAGTGATGTGAGTGGCTGGAGCGGCAATGTCGTCACTCCCGCACATGCGCAAGGGAGACTTCTTTCTTTCCGGCAAGGTCCGGCGGCTGTCGGGCCTTTAGCCGAGGAATCCCTGTGCGCTTGCACGTCGCTGCAGTCAGCGGCTCATTGCAACCTGTACAGTTTAGGAGATATTCTTTATACCTACAGGCAAGCCTTATTATAGCCTTAGGCCCCGTACACACGAGAGGATCTATCCGCTGGAATTGATCTGCGGATCAGTTCCAGCGGATAGATCCGCTGGTGTGTACATCCCAGCGGATCTTTTTCCGCGGATTTTTTTCGGCCCGACCGATTCCCAGCAGATAACAATTTCTTAGCATGCTAAGAAATCTATCCGCTGGAATCGGCTTCAGCGGATCGATCCGGTGGTCTGTACAGACTCATCGGATCGATCCGTCCGATTCCCTCCCTCGCATGCGTCGTAATGATTCGACGCATGCGTGGATATCCTTATATGACAGCGTCGTGCATCATTTCGGCGCGGATTTCGATCCGATGGTGAGTACACTCCATCGGATCCAAATCCGGGGAAATCCTCGAGAGGATTTATCCGCGGATACGGTCCGGCGGACCGTATCCGCGGATCAATCCTCTCGTCTGTACCCGGCATTACCTGTAGGTAAAAGTGGTAGTACAGAGTTTACTACCACTTTAAATTTTAAAGCCGAGTTCCACCCAAAAGTGTAACTTCCGATCATTTGTCCCCCCCCTCCATTGCCACATTTGGCACCTTTCGGGGGGGGGGGGACAAATGAGCGGAAGTTCCACTTTTAGGTGGAACTCCGCTTTAAAAATTAAAGCGGAGGTCCACACAAAAATGGAACCTCCGCTGTCCGGATACCTCCCCTCCTCCGTTTTACTTACCTGAGTCCCGAATTTCCGTGGGCGCGTCCCCGCCATCACTCTCTCCACGGCTTCTCAGCTCTTCATTGGATAGATTGATAGCAGCGCAGCCATTGGCTCCCATTGCTGTCAATCAAATCCAATGACGTGGCGCCGGGGGGCGGGGACCGAGTCCTGCATTCGGCGGCTATGGACGCCGAATGCCGGACACAGAAGCGTGCCCGCAAGGTAACCCCCTTGGGAGAGCGCTTCCCAGAGGGGGTTATCTGATGTAGGGAGGAGCTGAGAGAGCCTTCGGGGCCACTCTGTGCAAAATGAGCAGCACAGTGGAGGTAAGTATGACATGTTTGTTATATTTTTTATTTTTTATAATCTAACCTTTAGTATCACTTTAAGTTATACTTTAACCACTTAAGGACCCCCTACCGACGATATACGTCGGCAGAATGGCATGACTGGGCACAATCACGTACCTGTATGTGTCTCTTTAAGGCCCAGCCGTGGGGTCGCGACCGCGCCGAATCCTTATTGCGATTTTTTTTTATCAAAAATAGGTAGAAGAATACGTATCGGCCTAAACTGAGGAAAAAATGTTTTTTTATATATTTTTGGGGGATATTTATTATAGCAAAAATTAAAAATATTGAATTTTTTTTTCAAAATTGGCGCTCTATTTTTTTTTTGCGCAAAAAATAAAAAACGCAGAGGTGATCAAATACCACCAAAAGAAATCTCTATTTGTGGGAAAAAAAGGACGCCAATTTTGTTTGGAAGCCACGTCGCACGACCGCGCAATTGTCAGTTAAAGCGACGCAGTGCCAAATCGCAAAAAGGAGCAAGGTCCTTAACCTGCATAATGGTCCGGGTCTTAAGTGGTTAAATTGTATTTTCACATTTGATTCACATTGTATTTTGCGAAAAACAAATTTAAAAAATATATAAAAAAAAGCATTTTCAGTGTGTGGCGCTTAGCGACAGCTGAGGTGCACTTTAGGCCGAGTTCACACATGTCCGGCTGCGGTTTGCACTCCAGAGTCCGGTGAGGTTTTGTTCACCGGTTTAGGTGCGATTTAGGCGCGAATGTGTATTTTAATTTGCACCTACACCTTACCCAAAATCGCACAGGACCCCTTTCAGAAACAGATCGCGTTGAAAGCGTTGAAAACATTTAAAAATGCATCTGATTGGCCTAAAATAATCAGACATGTTTTTTTGGACTGAATGAGCCTGCAGGCAGATCACACACATCATATTATTACTCTTCTTTATTTTGTTTTTTAATAACACCATACTTTATAAAGAAGATTTTATTTCCTGTATAAACAGGGTGACATATTAGGCCCTTTTCACAGGGCTGGTCCAATCAGGTCTGCCTGTTTGTTAGTTTTGCAGGGGCCGGATCTGATTGGACAGCCCACTCACCCCATGGACTTGTGTCCGTTTACACCTGCCTGCCTCCGATTCTATATACCGTATTTATCGGCGTATACCGCGCACTTTTTTGCCCTGAAAATCAGGGCAAAATCGTGGGTGCGCGGTATACGCCGATACCCGCTTTCCCACGCCGAGTTTGAATACTGCGCCGGCATATACCGAGCGTACTACACTCATGTATCGTCGGCCAGTCTCGGCTCCTCTCACGCTGACGTCCTGGACGTACAGGACGTCAGCGCGAGAGTTGCCGAGCCTGCCCGACGATACACGAGTGTACTGCGCTCGGTATATGTCGGCGCAGTATTCAAACTCGGCGCGGGAAACGAGCGGGGAGGACGCGAGGACGCCGCAGAAGGACGCCGGACCTGACGAAGAGGACACCCAAAGCCGCAGACGGACGCCGGACCCGACGAGGCCGCCGATGGACGCCGCGCAAGACACCAAAACTGTAAGTACAAAAAAATATTTTTTCCACAGGAATTGGGGCAACTTTAGGGGTGCGCGCTATACGCGGGAGCGCGCTATTCCCCGATAAATACGGTATATATATAAAAAAAAAAAACGAAGGGGATCCGTCTTCCTCCATTTAGCCGGATCGGAGGGCAGGTGGGTGTAATTGGATAGCGGAGTCCGGTTATACCCGGTCACCCATAGAGTATACCGGGCTCTGTCCGTGCCTGCTCTACAGAAACTGAGCAGACCCGTATGGATCTGTCAGCAGGAAATCAGCGGACAGATCTCCAGCTGATCAAAAACAGAGTCCACCCTGAGTGAAAGGGGCCTCACACCGCTCCTAACAGAGTACAGTGGAACCTTGGATTACGAGCACAATTCATTCCAGAAGCATGCTTGTAATCCAAAGCACTTGCATATCAAAGCGAGTTTCCACATAGGAATCAATGGAAACTCAGATAATTTGTTCCAGTGTCACTGCTAGTGTATGCAGTACTGCATGTGGCCAGAGGTGGGGGGGGGGGCGCTGTAGACACTCGGAGGCACTAGCATGGGTGCTCAACCTGTGGCTCTCCAGCTGTTGCAAAACTACAATTCCCATAATGCCTCAGCCTTTGGGAGACATGCTTGTACCTGTCAGCGGCTTGCAATGCCTCATGGGAATTGTAGTTCCGCAACAGCTGGAGAGCCACAGGTTGAGCACCCATGCCCTAGTGCATAGCTCCCAACTGTCCCTGATTTGGAGCAATGTCCCTCCGTCCCTCATTCTCCTCATTTGTCCCTCATTTTGGTCTGATCTGTATTAATGTATATAAAATGCACTTTTTATCTATCAAAAAGTGTTTCCCAGTGCTAAAACTTTTATCTGATTTGTAAATTCTAAAAGCCAATATAAAGGAATAGTAGTGGTAAAAAAAAACACTTGTGGGTTTAACCAATCTTGTTGTTTTGTACAATTCTCCTTTAAGGGGGCGTGGCAAGGGGGTGTGTCCTATGCCTGCATATTTTTGCTGATCGGTGTCCCTCATTCCCATCTCAAAAAGTTGGGAGGTATGCACTAGGGAACAATTTGTTCCAGAAGAATGCTTGTAATCCAAAACACTTGCATATCAAAGCGAGTTTCCCCATAGGAATCAATGGAAACTCAGATAATTTGTTCCAGTGTCACTGCTAATGTATGCAGTACCGCATGTGGCCAGAGGTGGAGGGGGGGCTGTAGACACTCGGAGGCACTAGGGAACAATTTGTTCCAGAATAATGCTTGTAATCCAAATCACTTGCATATCAAAGCGAGTTTCCACATAGGAATTAATGGAAACTCAGATAATTTGCTCCAGTGTCACTGCTAGTGTATGCAGTACCGCATGTGGCCACAGGTGGGGGGGGGGCTGTAGACACTCAGAGGCACTAGGGAACGGAGTATCTTCAAATGTCTCCGAGCGACACCGGCGCCCCCCCACACCTTTGGCCACATGTGGTACTGCACCCCCCAGAGGCTTGAATCCAGCTTGTCTCGCAAGACAACCCTCGCAAATCGAGTCAGAATAAAAAAAAAAAAAACACACACAAACAGTTTGTATTGTGAAGCTCTAACGAGCAGGGCCCTCTGATCCCTCCTGTATTGATTGTATTGTGACTGTAATGTCTTCCCTGATGTAAAGCTCTGCGCAAACTGTTGGCGCTATATAAATCCTGTATAATAATAATAATAAAACACTCGTAAACCGCGTTACTCGTAATCCAAGGTTTCACTGTGCATAGTATTGTTCACATTAGTCCCTGTCTCATGGGAGCTTACAATCTAATGACCATAGGTGTGCGCACAGGGTGTGCCAGATGTGCCCAGGCACACCCCAATCACCCTGTGCAGCACAGATTTCCTCTACTGCCCTGGCTCCCATCTTTTCCCCGC
The DNA here is from genome assembly GCF_905171775.1 of Rana temporaria. Classification (NCBI taxonomy): domain Eukaryota; kingdom Metazoa; phylum Chordata; class Amphibia; order Anura; family Ranidae; genus Rana; species Rana temporaria. The sequence goes on from NC_053495.1 coordinate 197,683,324, forward strand.
AGCGCTGCCAGCTTCCCTCCTCTCCTTTCGAATGTTGCTGCTAGGATGTTTTAGGAGTGGGGAGGGGGCCAGTAAATATGTAATTTACTGGCCCCTTCCCTTTCTGAATTAACACCGCGAACGATCGGTAGAGTGTGTTTTGGCTTTGGGGTGCACACCCTAATGCAAAAGGCTGTGCACACCTATGCTAATGACCTAACCACGGTTATGGGAGTACACATATTCCCGGTAGAACCAATTAGAATGTTTTTGGCTTGTGGGAGGGAAGAAAACTTTACACAAACATATGAATTCCATTCAGACACAGAACCCCCCCAGGCCTGTCTATTACCAGCAGGGCCGCCATCAGGAATTTCGGCGGGGCCCCTTACACAGCTTCAGGCATGGGCCCCCTGGAGTAGAGAACTGGGGGGTAAAAAAAAGAGGGGGTAGCCATCCGGGGCCCTGGGGACCTCTGGGCCCTTTAATAAGAAGAAAAAAGAAACCTCTGAGCCCTTTAATAAAAAACAAATAAACATTTATAAAAAATACATAAAAAAAAGGGGGGTTGCCATCCGGGGCCCAGGGGCACTCTGGGCCTTTTAATAATAATAATTAAAAAATGTAGCGCTACCCCCGGAGGAGCCGCTGGTTAGATTTGGGATCGGCGTATTTAAGTTACCTCCGTGTTGTGTCTAGGGGTAATGATGGTGATGAGAGCAGTAATAGAATGTCCAGACAGTTGGTTGACGTTTTAAATGCTTTATTTCTGGTCCAACACGACCAACAGTCAACTTGAGGTAGATAGTGCAGGTTGGTGAAAAAAAAGGATGAACTTCACAGATTCAGGCTATGGATAGAGAAGCAGTCCTGCCTCCAATAATTTCACTTGTCACGTCGCCACTCCAGCCGGCAGGGCCGATCCTCCCTATAGGCTCACTATGCATGCCGCTTAGGGCCCCCCAAATTACTAGAGGCCCCGCCAGGTGAGAAGTAATTTTCGCCCCCCTCACCCCAGTTCTAAACTCGCTGGCTGAGTCATTTCCGCCTCCCCCCGCTTCTCAACTTTCTTTAATGTGACATGTCACTGTCGTCAGCGCCCCCCGCTTCTCATTTTTAATGTGCCATGTCATTTTGCTTAGGGCCCCTGGGAGGTCAGGATCGGCACTGCCAGCCGAAGTGGGTAAAGTGCCCCTGGACAGACCCCTCTCACAGGCCTGGCAGCCAGGGCGTCACTTAGAGCTTTTTAGGGAGGAACAAGTCTCTGCCACAGACCCGGCTCTATTGGAATTTAGGATTGGGATTGGTCAGGGCCCCTGCCACAGGCCCAATGCATCAAGAGCGTAAAATAGTAGAGCGAATCCTTCCCGTTAACGATCAGCCTGAATCTCCCTCAGGTAGACTTCTTGTCCTTGAGTCACCGACTGACAGTTTGCAGCATACAACCTGTCAGTGTCCGGCCACTCAGATCCCCAATGGTTCGCCCTGTTGGATCACCTGCCTCCGGGTTCACCTCAGACCGACTCCCCCACCGAACAGCACAACTCGCTTGGGATCTTCTTGATGAGGGATGGGGAACCCAGTTAATCACTGGGGTCCGTTTCCAGCATCAGTTGCTCCGGGCCATGAGGGCCCAGAGTCAGGAACTCCGCGTAGCACGTGCGCCCCGGCCTGGTAGGCCATATCGCCGGGGGCCCGTGATGTGCGCACACCCTAAAGGTGGGTGCCGCACCTGGAACCAGGAACCCGCGAAGAACCCCGAACCATGGCCTCCACCACAGAAATACCCCTCCCCAGCATGCTCCGCGAGGGAAAACTCCTCTAATTGGCTGCTGGGGGGAAGCGGCTCCGCTTGGACCCCTCCGGCGCCACCTGCCATCCAGAGATGAAACGGCATCTCTGGAGCACAGAATGACCCACAGGACAGTTCAGGGCTGGCGACAGCCAAATTTAAATAAATCAACATGGATGAGAGCAAGTAAGTCTCTCATCCCACTAAATTTAACATAGCACCTGTACTTTGTACACAGGCGCTACAAAAATATAAACAAAAATAAAAAAATAAACATGTATAAAAAAAAAAAAAGGGGGGGGCAGGGCTCAAGTCCTGCGGGAATGCGTGGGAACGGAGTTCCTGCACTTTTTTCACAGCAGGAACGCAGTTCCCTTTGCAGGACTAGAGCAGCCGAGCCGCTCGAGGCAATCCTTCACTAAGCGGCGATGCCCAGCTCCAGTCACTGTCAGGGGCAGGCGAACCTTAGTAATCCTTTATGTTACTGGCGGCTTCCTGTATATGGATTCATCGGGTAGTGTTCGGGTATTCCGTCATTTCCTCGATGCCGCAATGTCTCCTGGGAGCTTTTGTCATTGTTCCCAGGAGACATTGCGGAAGTCTGCCGCGAGTTATCGCGGGATTTAGAAAGAACTTGCTCCCAGGAGATATTGCGGCATTGAGGAAATGACGGAATACCCGCACACTACCTGATGAATCCATATACAGGAAGCAGCCAGTAACATAAAGGATTACTAAGGTACAGTGGATCGGAAAAAACAAAAAAACATGCGGTTTAGTAATTATGCGTATCATTTTTTTTTTTGATGGGGGAGTGGATCTTGGGTGGGAGTTCCCACACTTTTTTCCCCAGGACTTGACCCCTAGGCGGGGGGGGGTTGTCACATGGGGCCCTGGGGACCTCTGAGCCCTTTAATGAAAAACGATATATATATATATATATATATATATATATATATATATATATATATAAATTTATAAAAAAAAAGGGGGGTTGCCATACTGGGGCCCTGGGGACCTCTGGGCCCTTTAATAATAATAATAAAATATATATATATATATAAAAATATATACTGCCTGTACCCCCCTGATGGCGGCCCTGATTACCAGTTTGTATTGGGGTACATAAGGTCACCAAGACTTGCTGGGTATGTTTCGCCATGCCCACAATTGTCATCTTATAAAACAAAGTCCTCCTTTGTTTCCGGGCACAGAGGCTGCAATTATGTGCTGGTACTGTTGGGTTTGTTGGCTGGTTCTGGTCCCCGCTCAGTCTTCTAGTAAATCAGAACTGAGTGTATTAGTCCACACCACCAGGTGATCCACCTCCTCTTCCCGAGGTTCTCCGTCACAGCTGGATCCACAGAACCACACCGTAGCATCTTTATTGGAATCAGATCTCCGGCTTGTATCTGGCTCCGAGCGTCCCAGGAACTCTACGCCGCAATTATCTGAAGGGGGTGAGAAGGGAAAGTTAGAAAGGCACGTGTGAAGTTTTAGGCTGCATTCACACCTCAATGCGGCGTATGTTACCGCCATTTGCCGCGACAAATTGCGGCGTTTTGTCCCGCGATTTTCCGCGACAAAACGCGGCGTTTTTTAAGCCTAGCATACGCCGGAGGGGTGATCAACATTGTCGGCTATGCCGAACGCCGAAAGCTGCCTGAAAAAAAGGTCCGGGACTTGTTTTGAGCTTCAGGCGTATGGCGTTTCGGCATTCGGCGTGGAGATGTGAACCCTCTCCATAGCCGACGATGTTAAATCACCCCTCCAGCATATTGCAGGCAGCAATAGCGTTGCGCTACAGGCGACAATACGCCTATGTGTGAATGGAGCCTTAACAAGTCCTGAGCTGCCCTCATCAGTAGACATGTGCAGTTTGTTTTGGTTCCGAATCGAAATTCTGACACATTTTTTGGTTATTTGGAAATTTGGATGTATTCGAATTTCTGAATTACAATAGTAACAAATTTAAACGAAAATTGCGGACGAAATTTGGATAGTTTTCGAATTGAATTTGAATCAAATAGCCTAGAAAAGAATAGACTATAATAGAAAATAAAAGAATAAAGAGTAAAACAGAACAGAATAGAAAATAAAAGAATGAAAAAAAAAAATAGAACAGAAAATAAAGGGATAGAATGAAAAAAAAAATAATAACTAAGGAATAGAATAGAAAATAAAAGAATAGAATAGAGTAAGACCCCTTTCACAGGGGCGGACAGTTCGGGTCCACTTGTCAGTTTTTTAGGTGGACCTGAACAGACGCTCCATTCAGCAACAGATGTCAGCGTGACACCAGGGCTGTCTTAATCAGAGGGCACACCCGGGCACTGCCCAGGGACCCCAGCTGCATGGGGGACCCCTTGCACTTACACCAAAGCAGCTGGTCCTTGAGCCCACGTTGCCCCAAAATTGGGGGGCCCCCATGACACTGAGAGTTATAGATACACAGGAGAGGCAGTCTGCCTCCTACCTACTTAATGTCTGTTTAGATTACCTGCAGAGTCATCATTGTAGGGGCCCCAGAGCATTACTTTGCCCAGGGGCCCATGATGCTATTAAGACGTCCCTGATTATCACAGAACCTCTGCCAGTACTTCCAATGATTATCACAGAATCTCCGCCAGTACTTCCAATGATTAACACAGAATCTCTGCCAGTAATTCCAATGATAATCACAGAATCTCTGCCAGTACTTCCAATGATGATCACAGAATCTCTGCCAGTACTTCCAATGATTATCACAGAATCTCTGCCAGTACTTCCAATGATTATCACAGAATCTCTGCCAGTACTTCCCATGATGACCACAGAATCTCTGCCAGTACTTCCAATGATTATCACAGAATTTCCGTCAGTACTTCCCATAATTATCACAGAATCCCTGCCAGTACTTCCAATGATGATCACAGAACCTCTGCCAGTACTTCCAATGATGATCACAGAACCTTTGCCAGTACTTCCAATGATTATCACAGAATCTCTGCCAGTACTTCCAATGATTATCACAGAATCTCTGCCAGTACTTCCAATGATTATCACAGAATCTCTGCCAGTACTTCCAATGATTATCACAGAATCTCTGCCAGTACTTCCAATGATTATCACAGAATCTCTGCCAGTACTTCCAATGATTATCACAGAATCTCTGCCAGTACTTCCCATGATGATCACAGAATCCCTGCCAGTAATTCCAATGATTATCACAGAATCCCTGCCAGTAATTCTAATGATTATCACCGAATCTCCGCCAGTACTTCCAATGATGATCACAGAATTTCCGCCAGTACTTCCCATGATGATCACAGAATCTCTGCCAGTACTTCCCATGATTATCACAGAATCTCTGCCAGTACTTCCAATGATTATCACAGAATCTCTGCCAGTACTTCCCATGATGATCACAGAATCTCTGCCAGTACTTCCCATGATGATCACAGAATCTCTGCCAGTACTTCAAATGATTATCACAGAATCTCTGCCAGTACTTCCAATGATTATCACAGAATCTCTGCCAGTACTTCCCATGATGATCACAGAATCTCTGCCAGTACTTCCCATGATGATCACAGAATCTCTGCCAGTACTTCCAATGATTATCACAGAATCTCTGCCAGTACTTCCCATGATGATCACAGAACCTCTGCCAGTACTTCCAATGATGATCACAGAATCTCTGCCAGTACTTCCCATGATGATCACAGAATCTCTGCCAGTACTTCCAATGATTATCACAGAATCTCTGCCAGTACTTCCAATGATTATCACAGAATCTCTGCCAGTACTTCCCATGATGATCACAGAACCTCTGCCAGTACTTCCCATGATGATCACAGAATCTCTGCCAGTAATTCCAATGATTATCACAGAATCTCTGCCAGTACTCCTAATGATTATCACAGAATCTCCGCCAGTACTTCGAATGATGATCACAGAATTTCCGCCAGTACTTCCCATGATTATCACAGAATCTCTGCCAGTACTTCACTATACCTCTGACTGCAGGGGGATTTGCACCACCCTGATACATATAACAGATACAGTACATACACGACAGCCTGCAGAACACACAGTTGTGAGGGTCTTCCTCGCTCCCCAGCTGGATGGATGGAATCACTCCTCTTCTATCATCAATAAACCCATGGGTAAGGATGTTGTATCTATTGATGCAAAAAAGATATACGAAGAGCATTTTGTAGTAGATCAAAACAATTTGGTGCCAAGGCTTAAAGCGGAGTTCCACCCAAAAATGGAACTTCCGCTTTTCGGATTCGTCTCCCCCCCCCCCTCCGGTGTCACATTTGGCACCTTTCAGGGGGAGGGGGGAGCAGATACCTGTATAATAGAGTTATTTGCTCCCACTTCCGGGCATAGATCGCCAGGGCCGCCATCAGGGGGGTACAGGCAGTACACCTGTAAGGGGCCCGGAGGTCCCCAGGGGCCCAGATGGCAACCCCCCTTTTTTTATTTTATTTTTTTATAAAACAAAAAAATATTTTTTTTAATATATTTTTATTTTATTTTTTATTAAAGGGCCAATTTTTATTTTTCTTAGGGGTCTGGAGGTCCCCAGGGCCCCAGATGACAACCCCCTTTTTTTTATAAAAAATAAAAACTTTTTTTATTTATATATATATATATATATTTTTATTTATTTTATTTATTAAAGGGCTCAGAGGTCTTCAGGGCCCCATGTGGCAAACCCCCTTTTTTTATTTTTTAATAAATGTTTATTTTTTTATTTTTGTTTATATATTTTTTTCCCCCAGGGCCCTGGATGGAAACTCCCCCCCCTTTTTTTTTTTTATAAATGCTTATTTTTTTTATATATGTTTGTTTTTATTTATTTTCTATTAAAGGGCCATGAGGTTTATTTTTATTTTTTTATTATTAAAGGGCCCAGGGCCCCAGATGGCAACCCCCCTTTTTTTAAAAATAAATATATATTTTTTATATATATTTTCCATTTCTTTTTTTTCTTTTTATTAAAGGGCCCCGGATAGCAACCCCCCTTTTCTTATATATATTTTTCTTTATTTCTTCTTTTTTTTTTCCTCAATTCGCGGCAGCCCCCCCCCCCCCGCTTCTCAATTTGAGGCGGCAACACCCCCCCCCCCCCCCGGTTCTTTGCTTCAGGGGGCCCATGTCTGAAGCTGTGTAAGGGGCCCCATAATTCCTGATGGCGGCCCTGTAGATCGCCACAGTATTCGCCATGTCCGGATATTCCTCCGCCCCCCCCGCTGTCTTCTGGGAGACACACAGGTCCCAGAAAACAGCAGGAACCAGGGTCTTTTTACCAAAGACATGTAGTAGAATAGATTTTGACCTACATTTTTGAGGATTTTTTTTATTGAATATGTTTTATAGCAGAAAGTAAAAAATATTGTATTTTTTTCAAAATTGTCTTTTTTTGTTTTTGTATAACAAAAATAAATAAATAACAGTGGTGATGAAATACCACCAAAAGAACATTCTATTTGAGTAGTTTTGGTACAGTTTTGCTTGACACTGCAATGACCAGTTAAAGTAGCGCGGTGGCGAATACCAATTTTTTGTGGGACAAGGTCTATTGTTGCTAAGGAGGTCTTTGTTGCTGGTGGGGGGGGGGGGGGAGGCTCTAGTGAAGCTAGCTGCAGGGGTCTATTATTGCTGGGGGAGGGGGTATTTTGTTGCGGGTGATCCATTGTTGTTGGGGGGGGGGGGGATTTATTAACAAATTCTATATAAATTACTTCGTACCACAATTGTTACTTGATTCTGTATTCTCTAAAAAGAGGCAGAACTGGGAGGTGGGTAGGGGGTGGAGCCAAGGAATGGTGCAGGAGTTAGGTAGGGGGGTGGAGACAGAGGATGACCTGGTTATTAAACAAACACACTATTTGTTTTAAATAAACTTTCAATACATAACCAAGGATTCCCTGAGCACCATGGTTTACCTAACTGCTTGCCGACCAGCAGCCGCAGTTATACGGTGGCAGGTCGGCTCCCCTGCATGAGAGCCCGTAGCTATATGTCGGCTCTTGCGCAGGCCACTAGGGGCCCGCTCGCCCCTGACTCCCGTGCGTGTGCCCAGCGGGCGCGATCGCCGCCGGGCACACGCGATCGCTCGTTACAGAGCGGGGACCGGGAGCTGTGTGTGTAAACACACAGCTCCCGATCCTGTCAGGGAGAGAAATGCTGATCTTCTGTTCATACAAAGTATGAACAGAAGATCAGTAATTTCCCCTAGTCAGTCCACCCCCCCTACAGTTAGAACACACCCAGGGAACATACTTAACCCCTTCCCCGCCCCCTAGTGTTAACCCCTTCACTGCCAGTGGCATTTTTATAGTAATCCAATGCATTTTTATAGCACTGATCGCTATAAAAATGCCAATGGTCCCAAAAATGTGTCAAAAGTGTCTAAAGTGTCCGCCATAATGTCGCAGTACCGAAAAAAAAAATATCGCAGATCGCCGCCATTACTAGTGAAACACAAAATATTAATAAAAATGCCATAAAAATACCCTCTATTTTGTAAACGCTATAACTTTTGTGCAAACCAATCAATAAACGCTTATTGCGTTTTTTTTTTACGAAAAATATGTAGAAGAATACGGATCGGCCTAAACTGAGGAAAAAAATGTTTTTTTTGGGGGATATTTATTACAGCAAAAAGTAAAAAATATTATTTTTTTTTCAAAATTTTCACTCTATTTTTGTTTATAGCGCAAAAACGAAAAACCGCAGAGGTGATCAAATACCACCAAAAGAAAGCTCTATTTGTGGGGAAAAAAGGACGCCAATTTTGTTTGGGAGCCACGTCGCACGACCGCGCAATTGTCAGTTAAAGCGACGCCGAATCGCAAAAAGTGCTCTGGTCTTTGACCAGCAATATGGTCCGGGGGTTAAGTGGCTAAAGAAAGGGCACAACAGTAGAGTGGATTGCTTTCCAGTTAACTTTGTCAGGCATAACAATAGCTGAATATAGAAAAGGGGAGTAAAGCTCCAACTGCTGGCCGAAAAGAAAACTGGATAATATGGGCCAGATTCACAAAGAGTTACGCCGGCGTATCAGCAGATACGCCGACGTAACTCAGAATCTAAGCCCGTCGTATGTCTAAATGTATTCTCAAACTGAGATACACTTAAACATGCCTAAGATACGACGGCCTGCGCCGTCGTATCTTAGGGTGCAATATTTACGCTGGCCGCTAGGTGGCGCGTCCATTGAGGTTGGCGTAGAATATGCTAATGAGTAGTTACGCCAATTCACGAACGTACGCTTGCCCGTCGCAGTAAAGATACGCTGTTTCTGTAAGAGATACGCGGCGTAAAGATAAACATGCCCCCTAGGTGGCGTATCCTATGTTAAAGCGGAGTTCCGGCCACAATTTCACTTTTTAAATATAAATACCCCTGTAATACACAAGCTTAATGTATTCTAGTAATGTTAGTCTGTAAACTAAAGTCCGTTTTGTTAGGTTGTTACAGCATTTAGACACTTTATAAAATAGAAATTGACTGGGGCCATCTTAAGTGTGGGCATCATGAAGCCAGACTGTATGACTTCCTGGATTTCAGCCTTGCAAATCTCGCACATGCTCAGTGCTGCACAAGCAGTGTCAGATCAGGTTTCAGCACCTGTGCTGTCCAAGTCACATGATTCTTTGAGACTGGGGAGTGCACAGACTCCTGGAAAGTTACACCCACTACATTCCCAGGAGTCTGTGCGGTGTAGGTTAGGAAGCATTAAGCACCTAGGTGCAGGAAGTGGGAAGATTAACTATTCTGCCTAGCAACAACACTTTGAAGGCATCTAAAAAAAAAAAAATTTTTTCGTAAAGGACTAATGACATTTTTTTAAAACTACTGATGTAATGTTATATTTATGGGTGGAACTCCACTTTAAGTATGGCCGTCGTCATTTGCGTAATTCGTCCGTGAATAGGGCTGGACGCCATTTACGTTGACGTCGAAACCAATGACGTCCTTGCGACGTCATTTAGCGCAATGCACGTCGGAAAATTTTAGGGACGGCGCATGCGCATTAGGTTCGGCGCGGGAACGCGCCTAATTTAAATGCACTACGCCCCCTAGGCAGATCATTTGAATTACGCGGGCTTGCGCCGGGGGATTTACGTTGCGCCGCGGCAACTTTACAGGCAAGTGCTTTGTGAATCAAGCACTTGCCCGTAAAACTTGCGGCGGCGTAACGTAAATGAGATACGTTACGCCGCCGCAGATGTACGAGAATCTGGCCCTATGAATATAATGATGCTGAATACAGCCGTGTGTTGTCCTACTTACTGTTTGTTTGCAGTACTGGTTCCATTGGTTTGATGGTACGGTGTTTTGGATTTGAGTCCTTTATGCCCTGCCAATAAAAATGGAAAATGGATTGTCGAGCAATGTCCTGAGGTTGAAACTTGTACAAATAAGCATTATGTTATATTTGTTTAAGTAAGTGCAAAAGACAAACTATCCCCTTGTTCATCATACCGCAACTGCATCCATTGCATATAGCTGTAGTGCAGCCCCTTTCACCTCTATGGGGTTTGGCGGCGGGCGATATTGACTGATGAATGTGTTATAGGGTCGCCACCTTTTCTTCACGTCAAACCCGAACACTATAGCAGCACACAGCAATTTTTTTTATAGTATAAACTATACATATATTTTGATATTAACCCCTTCCGTAAAGGGCATTTTTACCCCCTTCCTGCCCAGACCAATTTTTTGTTTTCAGCGCTGTTGCACTTTGAATGACAATTGCGCAGTCATGCAACACTGTACCCAAATAAAATCTTGATGTTTTTTCCCCACAAATAGAGCTTTCTTTTGGTGGTATTTGATCATCTCTGCGGTTTTTATTTTTTTGCGCTATAAACAAAAGAAGAGCGACAATAAAAAAAAAATATATATATTTAAACATTTTTGATTTAACCACTTCTCTACTTTGGGTGTTTTTCAGATTTGGTGTTTACAAGACTAAAACAGTTTTTTTTTGCTAGAAAATTACTTAAAACCCACAAACATTATATATTTATTTTTTTCTAACACCCTAGAGAATAAAATGGCGATCATTGCAATACTTTTTGTCACACCATATTTGCGCAGCGGTCCTACAAGCGCACTTTTTTTGGAAAAAAAATCACTTTTTTGAATTAAAAAATAAGACAGCAATAAATTTGGCCCAATTTTTTTATATATTGTGAAAGATAATGTTACGCCGAGTAAAATGATACCCAACATGTCACGCTTACAAATTGCGCCCGCTCGTGGCATGGCGTCTAACTTTTACCCTTAAAAATCTCGATAGGCAACGTTTAAAAAATTCTATAGGTTGCATTTTTTGAGTTACAGAGGAGGTCTAGGGCTAGAATTATTGCTCTCGCTCTAACGATCGCGGCGATACCTCACTTGTGTGGTTTGAACACCGTTTTCATATGCGGGCGCTACTCGCGTATGCGTTCGCTTCTGCGAATGAGCTCGTCGGGACGGGGCGATTTAACATTTTTTTTTTTTCTTATTTATTTTTATTTATTTTATTATTTTTTACACTGGAAAAAAAAAATGATCACTTTTTTTCCTATTACAAGGAATGTAAACATCGCTTGTAATAGAAAAAAGCATGACAGGTCCTCTTAAATATGAGATCTGGGGTCAAAAAGACCTCACATCTCATATTTAGACTAAAATGCAAAAAAAAAAAAAAAAAAAAATTTGAAAATGTCATTTTTTCAAATGACAAAAAAAAAAATGTTTCTTTAGGAGGCTGGGCGGGACTGACGTTTTGACGTCACTTCCGCCCAGCAGAGCTATGGGGACGGGCGAAGGAGATTTTTCCTTCAGTCTCGTCCCCGCTCAGCTGCCGAACGGTCCCGATCTCCTCCGCCGCTACCGACGGCTCCGGTAAGCGGCGGTGGGCGCAGGAGAGCGGCGGGAGGGGGGGCCCCTCTCCCGCCACCGATAACGGCGATCTCGCGGCGAATCCGCCGCGGAGACCACCGTTATCGTTAACAGAACCGCAGACACTAAAGATTGATACCTCGGTTGTGGCAGCAGCTGCTGCTGTTACCGAGATATCAATCTTTAAAGTTAGGCTGTATAAAGACGTACAGCGGTTTAGAAGTGGTTAATAAATATCACAATTAAAAAAAAAAAAAATGTTTCCTCAGTTTAGACCGATACGTATTCTTCTACATATTTTTGTTAAAAAAATTGCAATAAACGTATATTGATTGGTTTGCGCAAAACTATAGCGTCTATAAAATAGTTGATGGATTTCTCCCTCACATTAGAGTCCACAGAGTTCCCCTTTTACTTTTTGAACTTGCAGAGTTCCCTTACACTGTAAGGGGGGACTCTGCAGACTCTGATGTAAGGGAGAACTTTTTTTTTATTCTGCACTGACTGTCTTCTAAATTGCCCCAAATCCGGGGACAAAACCGGGGACAGACTTGGTCCGGGGACAGTGTCCTCAATCCGGGGACTATCCCCGGAAACCGGGGATGTTTGGTCACCCTACTACAGCGTGCCTCCGCCCGAGGGATCGAAGGGCTCAGGTGATTAAAACGGGGGGGGGGGGGGGGGGCGGTCACTGTCAGAATTTTTTTCACCTTAAAGCGGATCTCCGCCGGAAAATAAATATTAAAGGCCAGCAGCTACAAATACTGCAGCTGATGACTTTTAATATTAGCACACTTACCTGTCCTGGAGTTCAGCGACGTCTGCAGCAGAGGACGGGCGATCGCACCATCCTCTGTGAGGGAATCAGGAAGTGAAGCGCTCCGGCTTCACTGCCCGATTCCCTACGGCGCATGCGTGAGCTGCGCAGCGGCTGACTGGTCCCTGTTGTGTTCTGGGAGCCGAGTGTTTCCCAGAACACAACGGCAGGGCCGATCCTAGGGTCAAATGTGACACCGGAGGGGGCGGGGGGTTACGATGAGCGGAAGTTCCACTATAGGGTGGAGCTCCGCTTTAATAAATAGAATGCATTAGGGTAAAAAAAACCACAAGGGTTTACAACCCCTTTAAGTAAAATAAATACATTTTTTTTTCTTCTCATGAACGCAACAATAAAAAAAGTATTAAACCAATATCCCAAAATTTGAGAAGTTTGAGTTTTAGACACTGTGCTGTTTCCTGGAACAACAGTGACATCTACTGGTCATACAAGACACTGCGCCTGAGGTACCACTGCAGACAAAACTCTGATCCTTTTCAACTTCCATCACACAAACTACTTTCCTGTGAGCAAAATTATATAAAGACTCGGCTCCTAAATACTATACAGGTGACGCCATCATGCCTCAGTAGCCGCAGTGAGAGAGAAAAGAATAGTGCTGCATAGATATAAAACGCGGTAAGTCTAAAAAACAAACAAAAAAACATTGCGACTCGCAGTTTGCATGCCCCTGTCCATCTTACCTGCAGCTTGTAAATTCTCAGGATCAGTTGATGTAGCAATTCCACTCCAAATTTGGTGATAATCTTCAAAAGAAATGGCTTTTATCTTCCTGCAATATCAAATCACAAATCATCAAATCACGATGAACAGTCTATGGCCCAGATTCACAAAGGAGATACGACGGCGTAACTTCAGATACGCCGTCGTATCTCTGAGTCTGGCCGGACGTATCTATGCGCCTGATTCATAGAATCAGTTACGCATATATTTCTATTAGATCCGACCGGCGTAAGTCTCTTACGCCGTCCGATCTTAACTGCATGTTTACGCTGGCCGCTAGGGGCGTGTACTCTGATTTACGCCTAGAGATATGTAAATCAGCTAGATATGCGAATTCACGAACGTACGCCCGGCCGACGCAGTACAGATACGCCGTTTGCGTTAGGCTTTTCCCGGCGTAAAGTTACCCCTGCTATATGGTGGCGTACATGCGGCATACCAATGTTAAGTATGGACGTCGTTCCCGCGTCGAATTTTGAAAATTTTACATTTACGTCCGTGAATGGGGCTGGACGTAATTTACGTTCACGTCGAAACCAATACGTCCTTGCGGCGTACTTTGGAGCAATGCACACTGGGAGATTCCACGGACGGCGCATGCGCCGTCCGTGAAAAACGTCAATCACGTCGGGTCATGGGTAATTTAAATAACACACGCCCACCTCTTCACAATTTGAATTAGGCGGGCTTACGCCGGCCTAATTACGCTACGCCGCCGCAACTTTCTTTTGAGAATACGGCACTTGCCTATAAAAGTTGCGGAGGCGTAATGTAAATAGGATATGTTACGCCAGCACAAAGATACGCCATTCTACGTGAATCCGTGCCTATATTCCTAGGAGAAGCATGTAGTAAGCGCTGAGTGGGTGGAGATTAACCCCTTGTGGACAGTGTCTTGTTACCAGAATGATAAAATAAAAGCGTGACACAAGCGTTGATAACCGCGATGATTTATACAGTATGTGTATGTTAGTTGTTGTAGCTGTAGTACCGCCTAGAAACAATGATGCACATTTTGCATTTTCTTAATCCTGCCTAAAACATACTGACACTAACTGACACTGACACTAATTAAAAAAATAAAATAAAAAATATTTAAAGGGCTTTCACACTGAGGCGATGCGCTGGCAGGAGATAAAAAAATCTCCTGTCAGCAGCATCTTTGGAGCGGTGAGAGGAGCGACGTGTATACCGCTCCTTCACCGCTCCTTCCCATTGAAAACAATGGGAAACCGCGGCAATACCGAGGCGTATTGTGGGCGGTATTAACCCTTTATTGGCCGCTAGCGGGGGTTAATACCACACCGCTAGCGGTCGATTCCCACGGCAATCCCGGCGGTATAGCGCCGATATTTTTAGCGCCGATGTACAGCCACCGCGGCTACACGTCCAATGTGAAAGGGGCCTAAGATACAAGTCAGATTTCAGGCATCCCCTGAAACAAAAATGTCATTTTGGGTTAACTCACGTCTAAAGGGATGCGGGCCCAGCAGCTTTCCTCATTAGAGCTCTGCAGGTGCACAGCTGATTGTTAATTATGAAACCACTCCTATTAGAGCCCTTTCACACTGGAAACGCCTATAGCGGAGCGTTAAAATAGCGGTAAAACACCGCTATTTTACAGCGATTTTACTGCGTTTTTACCGCGTTTTCAATGGAGAGGGGAGCGTTTTTAGAGCGTTTTTTAGCGCTCAAAAGCTGCTCCAAAGATGCTGCTTTCTCAACGCTCCTCCAGCGCAACATCTCAGTGTGAAAGGGTCCATTGAGATGCACGGGGAGCGTTTTATGAGCGTTTTAATAGCGCTATTTTTACAATTGAAAACGTGGCAAAAACTCACCAGTGTTACTTTCCCACATGGGACACAGGCAAACATACAGGGATTTCTACAGAATAACAAAAAGGTAGGAATCTGAAACAAAGTTTGTTAAAATCCTTGCAATGTACACAGACCTCCCAGAGGGGAGTATCCTTTTCTCAACAAAAGTGCTTTAAATTCTACCCATAATATGCTGACCATGATCTTTGACCCCAAACCTAACCCAGGCACTGGCAAACCTTGATCTCGTTATTTTTTTCTCTATTCTTTTTATTTTTTACATGTCCTCTCCTTCAAGAAGAGGAAGTAAACACAGGGGCGGGCACACTCAGACTGATCACAATCAGCCAATCAGAGTCTATCACAGTGATCAGGTAACCGACAGTCCCGGGTCCCGATCGTTAGTACGAGATACGCCGCGTAAGTGCAAATATGCGCCGTCGTATCTATGCGCCGTGCCCATAAACTGAGTTACGCCTAAAAATAGGCTTCCTACGACCGACGTAACTTGCCTACGCCGTCGTATCGTGGGCGCATATTTACGCTGGGCGCATTTGCCGCTCCCATTGATTTTCTATGCACATATGCGAATGAGGGAGATACGCCGATTCACGAACGTACTTACGCCCGGCGCATAATATACGCGGTTTCCGTAAGTCATACGTCCGGCGTGAAGTTATTCCCCATATATGAGGTGCAACTCATGCTAAGGTATGGACCAGGGAACACAGCGGTCGTATTTTACGTCGTTTACGTAGTACGTGAATAGGGCTGGGCGTAGGTTACGTTCACGTCCTAGGCAGTGATCCGTCGTATCTTAGGGAGTAGTTCCGACGTGATTCTGAGCATGCGCACTGGGATGCGTCCACGGGATGGCGCATGAGCCGTTTTCGTTTTAAGTACTTCTATGACGCTTGGACCATCATTTGCATGGGGTCACGCCTCATTAGCATGGCTCACGCCCACTTCTACCTACGACGGCTTAAGCCGAGGGAACCCAGCGCAGTTTGGGAGGCAAGTGCTTTGAGAATTCGGTGCTTGCCTCTCTGCGCGACGTCGGCGTAGCGTATATTAGATACGCTACACCGGCATAAATATGCGCCAATGTATGTGAATCCGGGCCATAGTGTATATGGAACACAAGGACACAAGGGTGCAGTAATATAATCTCAACATTTGAGGGCAGTATTGTCCAACCAGAACACTCCATCGACAGTTCTCACCATCTCTTTTGCTCAGTCATTGCAGACCAGACTTTCTGTTTATTTGCTTGGTGAAAATGGGATTGCTTCGGGAAACCAGTAATAGCTTCTGAAACCGAAGAGTTCAAGCCTCTGTTTAGCTATTTTTTTTACCTTGGCTAGGTACGACGGGCCATTCAGAAAGTGATGCGCGACTCACGCATACGCAGTAGGAAACCGGCGGTTTCCCTTAGTTACAATGGTGGCGTCTGCCAATGGACGGATCGGTCTCGGGGGGGGGGGGGGGGTACTTTGCGGGCTCCCTGGACAGGAAAGTGTCCTTAAGATTTTTTTTTACTGGTAATGGCGCTGATGAGCGACTTATAGTAGGACCGTGATATTGCGGTGGACAAGTCAGACAGTTTTGACACTTTTTGGGGACCAGTGACCCTAATATAGCGATCAGTGCTAAAAATATTGGCTTTGACTAGGGGAAGGCATTGATCCATGTGGAGCACAGCATCAATACCTTCCCTTCTGACAGAGTGGCGTGTCTGCAGTACCCGCCGCTGGGCTCCTGCCAAGTGTGGTCACCGGCAGCATGTGAGCGATCCCCAGACCCGGAAGTGTCAGAGCACATACTAGGTACGTGATCTGGCGACTGGCGCAGAGCGGCCGCCCTGCCACAGTTTATGTACAGAGGGCGATCCGCAAATGGTTAAAGCGGAGGCCCACACAAAAATAGAACCTCCGATGTCTGGAATCCCCCCCCCCCTCCGGTGTCACATTTGGCACCTTTCAGGGGAGAGGGGGGGAGCAGATGCCTGTCTAAGACAGGTATTTGCACCCACTTCCGGGCATAGATCCCTGCATTATCTGCGGGAGTCCATGCCACATCGCGCCCCGCTGTCTTCTGGGAGACACACGGTCCCAGAAGACAGCAGGGACCAGTGGCATTGTGCAGCGCGAGTTGTGCATGGGCAGTAGGGAACCAGGAAGTGAAGCCGCAAGGCTTCACTTCCTGATTCCCTTACCGAAGATGGCGGCGGCAGCATCCGAGAGCCGAGGCAGAGATCGGCTTCGGGGTCCTGACATCGCGGGCGCCCTGGACAGGTAAGTCTCCTTATATTAACCACTTCCATACCGGGCACTTATACACCTTCCTGCCCAGACCAATTTTCAGCTTTCAGCACTGTTGCACTTTGAATGACAATTGCGCGGTCATGCTACACTGTACCCAAACTACATGTTTATAATTTTGTACCCACAAATAGAGCTTTCTTTTGGTGGTATTTGATCACCTCTGGGATATTTATTTTCTGCAAAAAAAATAAAAAAATGACCGAAAATTTAGAAAAAATTTTTTTTTTTTGTTTCTGTTATAAAACATTGTAAATAAGTATGTTTTCTCCTTCACTGATGGGCACTGATGGTACTGCACTGACGGGCACTGATAAGGCGGCACTGATGGGCACCGATGAGGTGGCACTGATGTGGTGGCATTGATGGGCACTAATATGCGGCACTGATGGGCGGCATGGATGGGCACTGATAGGTGGCACGGATAGGCGGCATGGATGGGCTTGGATAGGCGGCACGGATGGGCACGGATAGGTGGCAAAGATGGGCACAGATAGGCGGCACAGATGGGCACGGATAGGCGGCACGGACGGGCACGGATGGGCACGGATAGGCGGCACGGACAGGCACTGATAGGCGGCATGGATGGGCGCTGATAGGCGGCATGGATGGGCACTGATAGGCGGCATGGATGGGCATAGATGGGCACTATTGTATGTGTTGTACTAATGGATGCCAATCAGTGCCAAACAATGCCTGCCAATCAGTGATGCCCATTGTGGGCACTGATTGGCATCCATTGCGGCACTGATTGGCATCCATTTTTTGTGTCCTCCTCATCCCTGGTGGCATCTTTTTTTTTATCCCTGGTGGTCCCCACTCCCCCCCCCCCCCAAAAAAAAAATGAATTGCCAAATGTGGCATGTAAGGGGGCAAGGAGTGGATTAAGCGGAAGTTCCATTTTTGGGTGGAACTCCGCTTTAATAGTGTTCTTGCATTTGGCACCAGTGCCAATGGAATTGGTCCTGCTGTAAGTCCTGGGGCAGTTGGGTAAGAGACAATAGGCCTCATAAAGTGGATAAAACAGAATAAATACAAGTCATACAGACCTTTGCGCAGGTGTTTTCTCTGTGGCCGATGGCTCTCTAACCGGTGTACAATCTTGAAACGAACCAGCTGCAAAAGTGAAATTGCGTATGAATAAACCTTCAGAGATTCTTGGTTTCCTGACTATTGCAGCTTCTGGCAATCCTCAGTCAGAGGAAGAACAGGCTACCCGAGATACAGTAGTTGAGCTCATGATATTCATATGGTCTTGGTATGACAATCCTAAAGGCCTGGGATATGAAATGTACATCGGAGGGATTACCGAAAATATGACTTCATTCACTACTGGGGAAACGCAACAATCTTTTACCGTTCACAGGTGACATGAAATGATGGACATTAACGAGAACTTAACCACTTCCATACCGGGCACTTACGCACCTTCCCGCCCAAGCCAATTTTCAGCTTTCAGCACTGTCGCACTTTGAATGGCAATTGCGCGGTCATGCTACACTGTACCCAAACATAATTGGCGTCCTTTTTTCCCCACAAATAGAGCTTTCCTTTGGTGGTATTTGATCACCTCTGCGATTTTTTTTTTTGCGCAACAACGAAAAAAAGACTGAACATTTTGAAAAAAAATTACGTTTTTATTTTTTTCTGTTAATTTTTTTGTAAATAAGTAAGTTTTCTCTTTCAATTACGGGCACTGATATGGCGGCATTGATGGGCACCGATGAGATGGCACTGATGGACATCGATGAGGTAGTACTGACGGGCACAGATGAGGTGGCACTGATTGGCGGCGCTGGTATGCGGCACTGATGGGCACACATAGGCGGCACTGATGGGCACACATAGGCGGCACTGATGGGCACTCATGGGCGGCACTGATGGGCACTCATGGGCAGCACTTATGGGTGGCACTGATGGATACTTATGGGTGGCACAGATGGGCACTGATAGGTGGGCACTGTTGGACACTGTGGGGTGGCACTGTTGGACACTGTGGGGTGGCACTGATGGACACTGTGGGGTGGCACTGATGGACACTGTGGGGCGGCACTGATTTACCCATGTTGCCAGTCAGTGCCCATTTGTGGGCACTGATTGGCATATTTCCCCCCCCCTTTTTTTTTTTTGCCCTTCCCTGGTCCAGGGTGGGCTTCCCTGTTGGTCCAGTGTGGCGACCCGAAGGGGGGGCTGTGCTGATAAACAATCAGCGCGAACCCCCCCCTGTCAGGAGAGCCGCCGATCGGCTGTCCTCTACTCGCGTCTGTCAGACACGGTTAAGGAAGAGCCATCAACGGCTCTTCCTGTTTACATCGTGATCAGCCGTGATTGGACACGGCTGATCACGTGGTAAAGAGTCACCGTGAGAGACTCTTTACCGAGATCGGTGTTGCGGGGTGTCAGACTGACACCCTGCAACAACGATCGCCGCGATGCGCGCCCCCAGGGGTGCGCAGCGGCTCAGAATCCTGAGGACGTCATATGACGTCCGGTCAGGATTCTACTTTTTTTTTTTTTTTTGCAAGAAAATTTTTATTGAGTATTTATGCGATACAGAGTTTTTCATAATGTAACAGTACATAAGATAGTGAATATGTAATTTGTCATCAATAAGCATCTACAAGGACTGTAAAAATAAGACAAAACATCTTCAATCAGATAATACTACCGAGAGTGAGAAGTGAAAAGTGACTCCCCCCATCCCACCCACCCCGTAAAGGGGGCAATCTGTGGGTGGCGAGAGTGGGAAAGCATCTCTTAGAGAGAAGGTTTCTTTCTCAAAAATATCAGTACATGTTTGCCTAATGCTACTTTGTATCTATAAGAAAAAAGCAAGACATAGGAATTTAAGTAACTGACCTATGACCCATATGAACGAACCATGAAAGTAAAACGAAACATCTTCAATCAACCAATATTTCTGAAAATGAGAAGCAACTCCCCCCCTCTCCCCCACCCCGCGAAGGGAACAATCTGTGGGTAACAAGAAGGAGAGCACACCCCTCAGTAAGAAGGCTTCCTTCTCCGGACCATCAGCAGGCCCTTACCTAATGCTGCTTTGTTCCCAGCTTACTGGTTTCTTTCTGCTCTTGAGAGGACAGTATAGGGAAGTGGTGAGGGGGAATAATGGCCAAGAGGGAGATGAGAATTCCGGTCAGCCGACATCACCCCCTCCCGTTGTCGATGAAGGATCTGTAGGACTGGGGACCACTAGTTGTGTAAGGGAATCCATGTAATGTAACCAGTTTGCCCATATGTGTCTGTACTTTTCATGTGAATCTTTGGCTTGGTGTATTAATCTTTCCATTTCTTCTGTTTTGTTTACCCTTTTCAGCCAATCATCAATTGTCGGGGGGGTTTTGGATCTCCAGTACAGAGGGATGCACTGTGTGGCCGCATTTACTAGATGGAGCGCCAGAGAGTGTTGATATTTTGATTTTGTTATGGGAGAATGATGTAGTAAGAATTGTTCTGGAGAGCAAGCTATTGGCAGGGTGGTGACCTGGACTATGCGTTCGTGTACTGTTTTCCAGAATTGTGTCAATGAGGGGCATTCCCACCAGATATGAAGAAATGAGCCCTCTGCTCCATCACATCTCCAGCAACTTGAGGACACAGTCGGGAAGATTTTATGGAGTTTGTCAGGTGTCCGATACCATCTAGTGCATATTTTGAATCTATTTTCTTGTGCTGTTACACTAATAGAGCCTTTATGTGTGTATTCCCAGGTAAGTTTCCAGTCCTCGTCAGATAAGCGTAGGGTGAGGTCGGTGTCCCAGGCAGTTCGGGTGTTGTTGGTAAGAATTTTATCCTGGGAGAGCAGGGAGTATAAAATCGAGATTAGATGGCGCATGGGTACCTTTGAAGTACATATCTGCTCTAGGGGTGACAGATCTCTACACCACGACGAATTAGACCGGGTAGAGCTAAAGAAGTGTTTAAATTGGAGATATTTAAAAACAGAAATAGAGATGTGTGGGAGCTTGGTGACCAGGTCCGGGTATGCTAACAACTTGCCACTTTGGTAAAAATGGTGTGCTCGGAGTGTCTGGAGAGACGGGTCCGAAACTGGGTGGGTGAAGGTAACGTTGGGAGGAAAGTCTGGGCTAAGTGATAGAGGCGTTAATGGACCAGGAGAGGGATTTATTTTAAGGGTTTTACAAGCTGCTTTAAAGTTTAGTATCGTGGGCCCGATTAATGGATGTTCTGTGCAGTTTTTGGGTATTGAACCGGGTTTTATCCAGGGCAAATGGGAGATGGGAAATTTAAGATATGCATTTTCCAATTCGACCCATTCTTTGTTTGCCCCATGGAGGTGCCAGTCAACGAGTCTCGTAAGGAGGCAGGCTTTGTGGTAAGTGGATATGTCAGGGACGCCTAGGCCGCCGCTGCATTTTGGTTGGATCAATTTGGCCCAACTTAGTCTCGGAGCTTTACCTGCCCAAAGAAAATTTCTGCAGTGTCTCTTGAATGTGTTAAAGAAGGTCTGTGGGAGCTTAATTGGGATTGCTTGAAGAAGGTACAAAATCCGTGGGAGGACATTCATTTTAAGTACTGATGCCCTGCCGAACCACGAAATCTTGCCTTTATTCCAGTCCGACATGTCTGTCTTAATAGACATCAAAGCGGGCAGGAAGTTGAGTTCGAACAGTTTATTTAAGTTTTTCGGGACTTTGATACCTAAGTATGTGATGTGATCTGTTTCCCATTTAAAGGGAAAATTCTTTTTACATAAATCTATTGTTGTGGTCGGCAGGGTGACGTTTAGCGCTGTTGATTTATCAAAATTTATTTGGAGGTTAGATAGTGAGTTGAAAAGTTTGAAATCCAAAAGGAGGTTAGGAATCGAAGTGATTGGGTCAGAGAGGAACATCAAGACATCATCCGCATATGCGGCAATCTTATACTGTTTCCCCCGGATCTCAATCCCCCTAATAGCTGCGTTGGCCTGCAATCTTCTGAGGAGGGGTTCCATCAAAATGATGAAAATGAGGGGGGAAAGAGGGCAACCCTGACGAGTTCCATTGGCTATGGAGAAGGCATCCGATAGGTGGCCGTTCACCCTGATCCGTGCTGAAGGAGCAGAGTATAGCATCAGGATCATTTGGACAAAACGGGCCGGAAAACCAATTCTATACAGCACCGATGTCATGTAATCCCAGGCCACTCTATCGAATGCCTTCTCAGCGTCCAGGGACAAAAAGAATCCGGCTTTATTAGAGGTTGTTAGCCAATGGTGTACGTTGAGAGCTTTGGTGGTGTTGTCCCTGGCTTCTCTACCAGGGACAAATCCAACCTGTTCTGTTGAGATTAGACTGGGTATCAGTGGAATAAGACGGTTGGCAATTATTTTGGCGTATAGTTTAATGTCCACATTTAGTAGTGAGATTGGGCGATAGTTGGGGACGTGGGTAGTGTCTTTACCTGGCTTGGGGATTAGAGAAATATGTGCCTCCAGGAGGTCTTTGTTGTAGGATGGGGAGTCAATGACGTCATTAAAAGTCGTTAAAAAGTTTGGTAATAGTAGGTCGCTAAAAGCCTTGTAGTAGCTGACCGGTAGGCCATCCGGACCCGGGCTTTTCCCAGGTTTAAGTTGTTTTATTGCTTGGGTGGCTTCTTCCATGGTGATTGGGGAGCCAAGATCCTCAATATCTTCGGGTGTGGAGTGGGATGGGCAGTGTTCGGCTAGAAAATCCTCGATCAGTGTTTTCCTATTTGGCGATGAAAGTGATGGTGTTGGAGATTGTAGATTGTATAGGTTAGATAGGTATTTTACGAACTGTTCAGCAATTTCATTATTGGTTACAATGGACTCCCCGGTCGCTGTTGTGATATTATTAATGGTATATGAGGCTTTTTTCTTTTGTAGGGCGGCGGCCAAAAGTTTGCCCGACTTGTTACCGTGTTCGTAGAACAGTTTGTTAGTTAGGGTATATTTACGTATAAGCCTTTTTCTAATCTCCGTAAGAAGTTCCTCTCTTGCGATCACTAACTCTTCCTGTACCTGGGGTGCTAACGTGTTTTTGTGTGTAAGTTCCAAGGCTTTGATCCTGTCAGACAACTCAACAATCCGTGCTTTGCGTGCTCTCGCCCTTTTAGCCATTATGGAGATAAACGATCCTCGAACCACACATTTGTGTGCAGCCCACACCAATGGAGAGGGGGAGTCTTCTGTTGTGTTTTCTCTGAAGTAGTCAGATAAGACCTTTGAGATGCTCGTAATGTTGGACTTGTCTAACAGGATGGAATCATCCAATCTCCAGATGGGTGATCTAGCCCGGTGGGAGGGGATTGAAAGAGTGATGGTTATTGGGTGGTGGTCGGATAATAGCATGGGGTCTATGGTTGCATCTACCAGAGCTGTAAGGTCGGTCTGTGATACAAAAAAATGGTCAATCCTTGAGTATTTCTTGTGTAAGGGGGAATAATATGTGAAGTCTTTTACATTAGGGTATAGGGTACGCCAAGCGTCGTGGAGGGACAATGTGGTTAGACAAGATTTAATTGACCTTAAGGCATTAAATTTAATGCATGAGGATCCATTGGACGTGTCTAGAAATGGCTGCAATGGGACATTGAAGTCTCCGCCTACGATAAGTGTACCTCTTTGAAAGGCCGTTAATTGGTATGTTACAGAACGAAAAAAGGCTACTTGTTTCGTGTTTGGCGCATATATGTTAGCGATTGTGTAAGTTAAGTTGTGTAGAGAACCGCGGATAAAAATAAATCTGCCATTTGGGTCTCTTAGGGTTTCCTCAACCTGAAAGGGACAACGCCGCGAGACCAGGATCGACACCCCCCTGGATTTCGCTGTATTGTTAGTGGCGTGGTATACCAAGGGGAAATTTTTGTCGGTAAGTTTTGGAATTCCGTCAGATCGGAAGTGTGTTTCTTGTAGAAGTGCGATGTGAATTTTTTCTTTCCATAATGTATACAGTAGGCGTGATCGCTTTTCGGGGGTATTCAGGCCGCGGGCGTTTAGTGAGTATAATTTGATCCGATCTAAGGGCCCTCCCGTCCTATCCGTGGGTAGAGGGTGCAAGGTTGTAGTCATTTTGTATTTTAGCGGGTCCCCGATGGGGGGGGGGGGGATAAAAACACTAGGAGGGGTCTGAGCAGGATGGGGGGAGCCCCGAAGGTACCAAAGGGAGCTGTAGTGCTACGCAAAGGTCTAATGAGGGGTCTCCACCCCCTTATATTTACAGTAACCGATTTAAGTGGTGAAATGTACTTCACCCACTTCCTATATATACAAATTAATCGGGTTAGTACGGTGAGCACCCCGCTCCCACCCTCCCAAGGGAGCCTAGAAGCACAGGTGCACCACCGTTTTGGGGTTGACCAATACCAAGGCAATGGAATGAAACACTACTGAAATACTAAAATACTTAAATACTTAAATATGGTTTCGAGAACTGATCTGCGATTAGAGATAACAAGAATTCAAACATGTCCGTGCCACCCCAGAATAGAGTCATGCTGAGAGAAGGCAGATATTACGAGTATAAATTTGGATAGCACTATGTGCAACAAAATTGAGTGATACTTTACCAACAAGCCGGTGTTCGGCATGTCGTTTTGAGGGGTCTCTCAGAATGAGTCCATCTTTTCGAGGGGCATGAGTTGTGTGCAACCTTACTTAACACCTAAAAGAGTATACATATCCAGCCATCTTTATAACTATTCAGAACTGACATACCCTCCCTTTTCCTCCTAGGTTAACAACTCAGGGCACTCCTCCCCCCCCGTAAGGGAGGACGACTGCCCCGAATCAAGTCAAATACATCCACTAAATACTTTTTGTCTATACTATGAACCGTGTGTAACCTTATTCAAAACTTATCTTTATGGAACGTCCAATCTCTGAGGCAGTCTTTGTGGCACAACCATTTCGATAAAGGACTGTTTTACTCCCATCGAAAGCTTGTTCCCTCGATTGGGGTGTCTTCTGAAGAGTATCACATAGACCTTTCTTGACTAGTTTCTTCAATCGACGAAGGTCTCAAAGTTGGGTGTTCTGGCCTCAGAAAGTATTAGAGAGAAATGTTACTTCATTTATTCTCAGTTGTCGATCCTGGCCCTACGGGCATCCGGGGGGGTCGCTTGGTCTTGATCCCTTCTTGCACCACGTGAGCCTTGGGGAAGTCTTGGGGTGGACGGGGATCTTCTCCTTCGAAAGTTTGTCGTTTGGGTCTCCATAGGTGTTTCAGGCGGTTTGCCCCATCTGCCTACCGAGCGGCGGTATGGTGCGTACCAATCTGGTACAGAAATTGGTGGTAGTCCGAGCGTTTCACAGAATTTAGGCAGGTCTTCCGGCACTCTTAAAGCGGCGTTGCGGCCTTGGTGAGATGCAGCTAGGCAGAAAGGGAATTTCCACTTATATCTAATTCCTCTCGATATTAAGGCTTCCAGGAGTGGCTTGAGGTCACGTCTGTGTTGAAGAGTTATTCCTGAGAGGTCTTGATATAATTGAACTGTGGTCTCTCCGCAGTAAAGCCTTTGACCCCTTGCTCGGCGCAGTATTTCTTCTTTTAGCTTAAAATCCATTAGGCAACAGATTATATCTCTAGGGGGATCCGTATCTTTTCCCCGAGGACGAAGAGCGCGGTGGATCCGTTCGAAATTAATGGCTGTCTGCCTAGGTTTCTCTAGTATGGAGTTAAACAGGGCCGTAATTTCATTTTGGATTTGTTCTCCTTCAACAGATTCGGGTAGCCCTCTTACGCGCAAATTTCGGCGACGGCCCCTATTGTCGAGATCTTCCAGTTGACGGTTCACTTCCCTTAGCTGGAGGGTGTGGTCGTCGATTTTTCTTGTTGATTTCTGGAGAACTGTATCATGTTCATCCAGTGTCTGTTCGGTGCGAGTGACCCTATCAGAGAGTGAGCGCAGGTCAATGCGGAGCTCAGCGATGGCCGCCGATAGGGTGTCTTTGATATCTGTTGCCACCGCTTTCAGGTCTGTAATACTGAGGTGTGCACCTGTAGTGGGCTGCAAGTCACCCTGGCCTCTAACCGGTGGCGATGGAGGCGCCGCGTCCGGAGCACTAAGCACTATGTCCGCTTGGTCCTGTGCGGTGTTTTGTATTGGGTCTTGAGGGGAGCCCCGGCGTGTCTGTGACAAGTTACCTCGGGGCGTGCGGAAAACCTCTGAAGTATTTTGGTTTTGTGGCCCGGTGTGTCCTCTTGGGGAGCGGGACCGAGAGCCTGAGGAACCACGGGAGGCGGTCCCCATGTTATCCAGTCTGTCAGGCAAATCTATTTCTTATGACAGGAGAATCTTAACCTTGGGGCAGTTAGAAATGGTTTAATTGTGGGTATCCTGGCGATGGACTGCAAGAATGATGGGTGTTAGCAGGCGGGGGGGGCGGTATGATGAGTATTGGGTTCTCTGTGGGTGAGACAATATGGCCACCAACCTGAGGGCTTATAAGGGTCCTTAGCCCTATCTGCGATATTCTCCGAGTGCTGGTAAAGTCACTAGGGCCCCTTACTTGCCAGGTAACCGTTATATTGAATGAGGGAGCGGTGGGAAGTCTGGAGGAGCAAATACTGTGTGGGAGAATTCACCCCTGAGAGAGCCACTATGGCTGCTGACTCTGGCTGCTGGCCGGGTTTGCGGCCTTTCAGGTGTCTGTTACCTGAGGAGAACGTCTGTGGCGGGGTCCCCGGGTCCCTCTGTTGTTGTTCCGGGCTTTGGTGAGGCGTGAGGGAGCTAGGGGGAGACCGTGGAGCCGTCCAGAGCCGCTTACTTGGGGTGCAGTATGGCCGCCGTCCTCCGCTCCGCGACTAGGCCCAAGCCGCGGTGTTTCCTGAAGCGTTTCCCCGGTCCGGAGCGCTGTTTACCGGCGGTTTCGGGTGGTGGCGGCTTGCGGTCTGGCGCTTTTCAGGGTGTGTGGCGGGTGGTTGCGCTGAGCCTGTGAGGTGGTTTTGGGCACTCGTTGAGGCTATTAAGTGCCGTTTAATCCACTGTGCAGTTCTGAGGTGGCCGGAGAGCTGCACTTAGGCGTCCATCTTCATTGCCGGCTTGGCCACGCCCCCTCAGGATTCTACAACCACTTTGCCGACGTCAATATGTCATTGGCGGGCGGCAAGTGGTTAAAGCTGAACTCCACTGGAAATACATATATAGAGGCTGTTTAACGTGACAAAAGATTTGTATATTTTGTTCGGCTGTGTGGACTAAAAGGATCTAAAACTGAAGCGCCAAACCGTGGATTATTAGTCCAGATGCAAATTTATTCCAATGAAGGATCAAATGGAGCCAACGCATTTCAGGGGCCAAAAATTGCCTCTTTCCTCAGCTGGTCAGGGAGACTCGATGTCCACCGGCGACCTAGTACAGAGGCAGAATGGGGATCTGCCTTTGTAAACAAGGTAGATCCCCATTCTGACAGATGACATGACAGAGATCTACTGTTCCCAGTCTTCAGGAACAGCGATCTCTGTCATGTCCCAGGCAGGCCACCCCCCCTAGAGTTAGAACACACCTAGGGAACCCCTTTCCCTGCCAGTGTAATTTTTACATTGATCAGTGCATTTTTATTGCACTGATCAATGTAATAATGTCAATGGTCCCCAAAAAGTGTCATTTGGGGTCAGATTTGTCCACCGCAATGTCGCAGTCCCGCTAAAAATCGCAGATCGTCGCTGTGACGGGAGGGCCCATGGAACCCAGAGTCCCTTGGACCCTTGTTTCAGCTCCCCGTGCACCTCTTATGTCTAATGCCGCGTACTGACGGAAGCACTGAAACGGAGTGTGGGACGTTCCGTTACAGCCGCCATTACCAGAAAAACCAATAAAAAATAAATAAAAGTCCCTAAATCTATCCCATAGTTTGTAGACGCGCAGTCCTGCTAAAAATCGCATATCAACGCTATCTAGTAAAAAAAAAATACTAATAATAAAAATGCCATAATTCTATCCCCTATTTTGTAGACGCTATGGCCCAGATTCTCAAAGGGCTTACGACGGCGCAGCGCCATGTACGCCCTCATAAGTCCTAATTTAGGCCGTCGTATCTATGCGACTGATTCTTAGAATCAGTTACGCATAGATAACCATTAGATTCGACAGGCGTAAGGCTCTTACGCCCTGTCGGATCTTAAATGCAATTTTTTTTTTGTCCGCTAGGTGTCGCCTTCGTCGTTTTCCCCGTCGAGTATGCAAATTAGCTAGATACGCAAATTCCCGAACGTTACAACCTTTACGTTAGGCTTGTCCCGGCGTAAAGTTGCCCCTGCTATATTAGGCGCAACCAATGTTAAGTATGGCCGTCGTTCCCGCGTCGAAATTTGAAAAGTTACGTCGTTTGCGTAAGTCGTCCGTGAATGGGGCTGGACGCCATTTACGTTCACGTCGAAAACAATGACAACCTTGCGACGTCATTTGGAGCAATGCACCCTGGGATTTTTTACGGACGGCGCATGCGCAGTTCGTTTGGCGCGGGGACGCGCTTCATTTAAATGAAACACGCCCCCTACCCGCCGAATTTGAATTACGCGGCCTTACGCCGCATGATTTACGCTACGCCGCCGCAACTTTAGACGCAAGGGCTTTGTGAATAAAGCACTTGCATTAAAAACTTGCGGCGGCGTAACGTAAATGACATATGTTACGCCGCCGCAGAGATACGCCCGATCTACGAGAATCTGGGCCTATAACTTTTGCGCAAACCAATCAATATGCGCCTATTGCGATATTTTTTTTTTTACCAAAAATATGTAGAGGAATACGTATCGGTCTAAACCGATGAAAAAATATTTTTTTATGTTTTTCTTTTTTCAAAATTGTCGCTCTTTTTTTTCTTCTTTATAGTGC
Source organism: Rana temporaria (assembly GCF_905171775.1). Lineage (NCBI taxonomy): Eukaryota > Metazoa > Chordata > Amphibia > Anura > Ranidae > Rana > Rana temporaria. Next base: position 197,712,508 of record NC_053495.1, read on the forward strand.
AAAAAAATAAAAACCGCAGAGGGGATCAAATACCACCAAAAGAAAGCTCTATTTGTGGGAAAAAAAGGACGCCAATTTTGTTTGGGCATGACCGCGCAATTGTCAGTTAAAGCGATGCAGTGCCGTATCGCAAAAAAATGGCCTGGCCATTAAGGGGGCAAATCCTTCTGGGGCTAAAGTGGTTAAAAAATAAATTCTCCACCTTTTTCAGGCGATTCCTTCTCCAGCTTTGCTCTTTTGAAAGTAATGATTTGCAACCGGGATTAGTGCGGTGTAAATTATCGACAACATTTTTTTTTTTTTTAAAGAAAAATGTCTCTAACTTTTTATTAGCTGGCAAAGTCACCCGCCAAATAAATTTGATGAGGTTATTATAAGGAGAAGGGAAGTATAGAAATTGCCTAAAACAGCATTATAAACAGGCTGAACTATTGGAAATAATGTTCCTCCCTGGCAAACCGGCAAAATATCACTTCTGACCTTGATAAATTGCCCTCGGAGGATCATTAATGTCGGTAGATTTAGTGCTAAGTGCAGCAGCCCCCCCCTCTGGCCCGCAAAGGGTTACCACCATCTGGCGTACAGGCGCGACTCGCGAGAGGCACCTGGATCTCTTTCCAACATGTTGTGCGATAAGAAAAACAGTCAAAAATCCCTTTTTATATATCTTTTTTTGGGGGGGGGGAATGGGACTTGAAAGTCAAATAATCAGCTGCCATACAACTGCCAGATCATATATTTGTAGAGGAAAGTTCCCCACTTAACTTTAATCTCGAGGCGGAAAGCAGAATTACTTGCGCTCTTGGTGGACCACGTACAGAATCCATTTGCAGAACTGTTGGTGCCAAAAAAGTCTCCCTTCGTGAGCTCAGCGCGAAACGCCGCCAGAACTGAGCTGCCTGTTAGCGGCCTCTTCGGGGGACTCGGTTCTGCCATCAGAAATCACAGGGCCCCTTACTACAAGTCTTGGACCCCTTTGCCTATTGCTGCCTGTTAATGTATCTTAAAGGGGTTGTAAAGGTTAATGTTTTTTCACCTTAATGCATCCTATCAAGTTATGAGACGGGAGCGCTCGTTCTGGTAAAACTACCGTTCGTAATGGAGTAAGCACATTCATCACGCTGTAACAGACAGAAAAGCGCGAATCGTCTTTTACTAACACGGAATCAGCTAAAAGCAGCCCAAAGGCGAATGGAACTTCCCCTTTATAGTGCCGTCGTACGTGTTGTAGGTCACCGCGCTTTGCTGGATCATTTTTAAAAAAACGATGGTGTGTGGGCAACGTCGTTTTAATGATGAAGTTGGGAAAACGTAGTTTTTTTCGACATGCTGAAAAATGATCGTGTGTACGTGTACGCGGCATTACCATCAATCTGTCTGCTGATCTTCACACAGTTCAACACCATCTGTCTGTACTCCTCTGGTCTGTTCAGCAGAGCGTCTGCGGCTTCCAAATTCACAAAGTCCTCCATCACAGGATTGGAAAGCAGAGTCTGAAATGCGAGAGAGAGAGAGATGTCACACATATATATATATATATATATATATATATATATATATATATATGGCCAGATTCAGGTAGGGAGCACATATTTGTGAGCGGGCGTAGCGTATCCTATTTACGCCACGCCTCCGCAACTTTGACAGGCAAGTGCAGTATTCACAAAGCACTTGCTCCGTAAGTTGCGGCGGCGTAGCGTAAATTGGCCGGCGTAAGCCCGCCTAATTCAAATGTGTTAGATGTGGGCGTGTTTTATCTAAATTAATTGTGACCCCACGTAAATGACGTTTTTTACTAACGGCGTGTGCACCGTCCGTAAAAGTATCCCAGTGCGCATGCTCCAAATGACGCCACAAAGACTAATTGGTTTCAACGTGAACGTAATTAAGCCCAGCCTCATTCACGGACGACTTACACAAAGAACGTAAAACGTGAAAAATTTGACGCGGTCCCGACGTCCATACTTAACATTGGCTGCGCCTCCTCTAGCAGGGGTAGCTATACGCCGGAAAAAGCCTAACGTAAACGATGTAAAAAAATGCGCCGGGCAAACGTACGTTTCTGAATCGGCGTATCTACCTAATTTGCATATTCAACGCATAAATATACGGAAGCGCCACCTAGCGGCCAGCGTAATATTTCAACTAAGATACGACGACGTAAGAGACTTACGCCGGTCTGATCTTAGTCAAATCTATGCGTAACTGATTCTAAGAATCAGGCGCATAGATACAACCCCGCACACTTCAGCTCCGAAAGATTTACCCCTTCATGACCAGGCCATTTTTTGCAATACGGCACTGCGTTACTTTAACAGACAATTGCGCGATCGTGCGACACTGTACACAAATAATAGTTATGAGCTTTTTCACACAATTTGGGCTTTCTTTTGGTGGTATTTGATAAACTTTGTGTTTTTGATTTTTTTTGCGCTATAAACAAACATAGAGCAACAATTTTGAAAAATATGCAGCCACTTGTGCCCATCATATGCAGCCACTTGTGCCCATCATATGCCGTCACTTGTGCCCATCATATGCAGCCACTTGTGCCCCATCATATGCCGCCACTTGTGCCCATCATATGCCACCACTGTACTAATCATATGCAGCCACTTGGGCCCATAAAATGCAGCCACTTGTGCCCATTATATGAAGCCACTTTTGCCCATCAAATGTACGTAGCCACTTGTGCTCATCATATGCAGCCACTTGTGCCCCATCATATGCAGCCACTGTACCCATCATATGCAGCCACTTGTGCCCACTAATGCATCCACTTGTGCCCATCAAATGCAGCCACTTGTGCCCCATCATATGCAGCCACTTGTGCCCCATCAAATACAGCACTTGTGCCCGTCATATGCAGCTACTCGTGCCCCATCATATACAGCCACTGCACCCATCAAATGCAACCACTTGTGCCCATCAAATGCAGCCACTTGTGCCCATCAAATGCAGCCACTTGTGCCCCATCAAATGCAGCCACTTGTGCCCCATCAAATGCAGCCACTTGTGCCCCATCAAATGCAGCCACTTGTGCCCATCAAATGCAGCCACTTGTGCCCATCATATGCAGCCACTTGTGCCCATCAAATGCAGCCACTTGTGCCCTGTGCCCATCATATGCAGCCACTTGTGCCCATCAAATGCAGACACTGTGACCCCTGCCT